>NC_092017.1:29118880-29123880 GCF_042242105.1 Pempheris klunzingeri | reverse complement strand
GCAGGAATGGTTTCCTGCGGCGCTCTGCGGTGGTTCAGTGCATCGTGGTTCAATCGGTCCGGCCCTGAAAGAACTCCTGTATGTAACCAGCACTTCATGGAGCGGGTTGGACACATCCTCTCTGACACCACCGTCAGAGAGTCCAGCTTCACTCCCACCACGTCACCGGCCCTGCTGGGTGTGTTGACGTCCTCCACCCTCAGCCTGCTGCCCCAGCACACCACAGCATAGAAGACAGCACTGACCACCACAGACTCCTAGAAGACAGCACTGACCACCACAGACTCCTAGAAGACAGCACTGACCACCACAGACTCCTAGAAGACAGCACTGACCACCACAGAGTCCTAGAAGACAGCACTGACCACCACAGACTCCTAGAAGACAGCACTGACCACCACAGACTCCTAGAAGACAGCACTGACCACCACAGAGTCCTAGAAGACAGCACTGACCACCACAGACTCCTAGAAGACAGCACTGACCACCACAGACTCCTAGAAGACAGCACTGACCACCACAGAGTCCCAGAAGACAGCACTGACCACCACAGACTCCTAGAAGACAGCACTGACCACCACAGACTCCTAGAAGACAGCACTGACCACCACAGACTCCTAGAAGACAGCACTGACCACCACAGACTCCTAGAAGACAGCACTGACCACCACAGAGTCCTAGAAGACAGCACTGACCACCACAGACTCCTAGAAGACAGCACTGACCACCACAGAGTCCCAGAAGACAGCACTGACCACCACAGACTCCTAGAAGACAGCACTGACCACCACAGACTCCTAGAAGACAGCACTGACCACCACAGAGTCCCAGAAGACAGCACTGACCACCACAGACTCCTAGAAGACAGCACTGACCACCACAGAGTCCTAGAAGACAGCACTGACCACCACAGACTCCTAGAAGACAGCACTGACCACCACAGACTCCTAGAAGACAGCACTGACCACCACAGAGTCCCAGAACATCCTGAGCAGAGTCCTGCAGATGTTGAAGGACCTCAACCTCCTCAGAACATAGAGGCGGCTCTGGACCTTCCTATAAAGGGCATCAGTGTTTGTTATCAATGTGAACCCCCAAGTACTTATAGTCCTCAACAGGGTCCACTCTGACCCCTGAAGACCAGGGCCACCGGCACCTTGGTCCTCCTCAGTCCACCACCAGTTCTTCTGTCTTCATCACATGGAGCTGTACATGGTTCTGCTCACACCATGTGACAAATACATGAAACACTACCATCACCTTCATCACCTTCATCATCATCATCACCATCATCATCATCACCATCACCATCACCATCACCTTCACCTTCACCTTCATCTTCATCATCATCACCATCACCATCACCATCACCTTCACCTTCATCTTCATCATCATCACCATCACCATCACCATCACCTTCACCTTCATCTTCATCATCATCACCATCACCATCACCATCACCTTCACCTTCATCTTCATCATCATCACCATCATCATCATCACCATCACCTTCATCATCATCATCATCACCTTCATCATCATCATCACCATCATCATTACCTTCACCTTCATCATCATCATCATCACCTTCATCATCATCATCACCATCATCATTACCTTCACCTTCATCATCATCATCATCATCATCATCATCACCACCATCATCATCATCACCATCATCATTACCTTCACCTTCATCATCATCATCATCATCACCTTCATCATGATTCATGTGTGTGTGTGTGTGTTCCTCCCTGTGTGTGTGTGTGTGTGTGTGTGTGTGTGTCCCTCCCTGTGTGTGTGTGTGTGTGTGTGTGTGTGTGTGTGTGTGTGTTCCTCCCTGTGTGTGTGTGTGTGTGTGTTCCTCCCTGTGTGTGTGTGTGTGTGTGTGTGTGTGTGTGTGTGTTCCTCCCTGTGTGTGTGTGTGTGTGTGTGTTCCTCCCTGTGTGTGTGTGTGTGTGTGTGTGTGTTCCTCCTCTCTCTGACCGTCCGGCTGCTTTTCTTCGGGCTCTGACTGAAGGTAAAAAACTCTCTTTTCTCGTTGTTAAATCAGCTTTTTTCTGAATGGAGTTTGGTGTGAAGCTGCAGTAGAGACTGTGTGAATTGTTTCATGTCGAATAAAAGAGTTTCTGATCAGTTTTATTGATCCGCTGTGAGCGGATCCGCGCTCACCGGGACGAAGACATCCGCCTTTTAACGGAGAACAAAAAACACCGTCAACGTTTTCAAGGCGAATATCTGCAGAGAATAATCTTTAGAACAGGGACTGAACGGGATCCACTACAAGCGAACTTCATTCAAAAATCTGCACATTTAGGGGACATTTTCTTTTTTCTTCATTAAAACATGTAAGAGGTGTTTAACAGTTCTTTTTCAGGGTGGTTTTTACTCTAACGAGCTGATCGGGGATCAGTTTCCAGTTTATTGACCAATCAGTGAAGATGTAAATCATTTTGTCTCACAGTGAAGATGAGAAGTTTAATGTAATGTAAGTGAATCAAAGGAACAGTGTGACCCTGAAAATATCTACACACACACACACACACACACACACACATATATATATATGTGTGTGTGTGTGTGTATCTGTCGATTAAAAACACGTCCGAGGAGTTTAAACATCGTTCTCAGGATGTTTGTCCGGTAACAAACTGATCAGAAATCAGTTAGAAAAGGATCCACTGGCCTAGCAGGTTTGTGACTGTTAAACTGGAGATTATATCATGTGATGTGATGTTATGTTATATTATATTATATTATATTATATTATATTATATTATATTATATTATATTATATTATTTTATATTATATTATATTATATTATATCATTTTATATCATATTATTTTATATTATATTATATTATATTATATTATATTATATTATATTATATTATATTATATTATATTATTTTATATTATATTATATTATATTATATCATTTTATATCATATTATTTTATATTATATTATATTATATTATATTATATTATATTATATTATATTATTTTATATTATATTATATTATATTATATTATATTATATTATATTATATTATATTATATCATGTAGTGATGTGATGTTAGATCAGGTTCTAGCTGCAGTCTGCCCTCTGCAGGTTAAAAAGTGGTAGTGTGGTAGTGGTGTAGGTCTGACAGTCTCGTCTCTCTGCAGGACCATGCCCCCCCCCCAGCAGCAGGGCTCTCTGTGCTCCTCCTCGGGGTCACTACCTGACATGAAGGACTGAAGTGTGAGGACGTGGCCCCCCCTGCTGGACTACCGCTGCACTGCAGGCCATGGCTGAGCCCAGCTACTCCGACCTGATCGCCAAACACTACAACTACACCGGAAAGTTCCGCAAGACGCAGCAGGACTCGGGCCTGAAGGCCGACTCGGTGGTCTTCATCATCGTGTGCTGCTTCATCATCCTGGAGAACATCCTGGTCCTGACCACCATCTGGAGGACCAAGAAGTTCCACAAGCCCATGTACTACTTCATCGGGAACCTGGCGCTGTCCGACCTGCTGGCCGGCGGCGTCTACACCGCCAACATCCTGCTGTCGGGCGCCAACACCTACAAGCTGACGCCCACGCAGTGGTTCTTCAGGGAGGGCAGCATGTTCGTGGCGCTGGCGGCTTCCGTCTTCAGCCTGCTGGCCATCGCCATCGAGCGCCACCTCACCATGCTGAAGATGAAGCTGCACAACAACGGCAACACGTGCCGCGTCTTCCTGCTGATCAGCACGGTGTGGATGATCGCGGCGGTGCTGGGCGGCCTGCCGGTGATGGGCTGGAACTGCATCCAGAGCATGACGCGCTGCTCCACCGTGCTGCCGCTCTACCACAAGACCTACATCCTGTTCTGCACCACCGTCTTCAGCATCATCCTCATGGCCATCGTGGCGCTCTACGCCCGCATCTACACACTGGTGCGCACTCGCAGCCGCAAGCTCGTCTTCCGCAAGGTGTCCAATGGCCGCAGCAATGCCGGCGCCAACATCAAGAGCTCGGAGAAGTCAATGGCGCTGCTGAAAACCGTCATCATCGTCCTGAGCTGCTTCATCGCCTGCTGGGCGCCGCTCTTCATCCTCTTGCTGCTGGACGCCGCCTGCGAGACGCTGAGCTGCCCCATCCTCTACAACGCCGAATGGTTCCTGGCGCTCGCCGTCCTCAACTCCGCCATGAACCCACTCATCTACACGCTGACCAGCAACGAGATGCGCCGCGCGTTCCTCAAGACGTTGCTGTGCTGCACCGCCTGCGTCCGGCCTGGCGCCAAGTTCAGCGGGCCGATCATGGGCGCCGAGTTCAGCCGCAGCAAGTCGGATAACTCCTCCCACCCGAACAAGGAGGAGGCGGAGCACTCGCCCCGGGAGACCACGGCGGCGTCCTCAGGGAACGTCGCCTCCTCGTCCTAACCGCTCGGCTGCAAACGAGTCGTAGAGTCTCAGACGTAGAGTTTGTACAGCGGACGGGTGTGAACGGCGCCCGGCGGCGTCCTCACGGACAGACCTGGGCCTTCGGCTGATCCGGACTCACAGCACTTATGGAGACTCTGGGACTGGTCGGACCGGGACCAGCGGGCCTCAGAGAGCAGCTCCACACTTTGTACGAAGCTCACGCCTGAAAAGTGTTACCATGGCGACCGGCCGGATGAGGTCGGCCTCAGCTCGTCCGTCCACGGCGGTCCAGGTCCCTCCAGGGATCCAGACCAGACCACGCCACAGGACTGAGCAGCAGGTGTGAGCTTCGTAGAACGTGTTCCTGACCCTCGAGGAGATCCAGACTTCGCACGGACCCTCTGAGCCCCCCTAGAACCTGTAGCGCCCAAACTCACTGCCCCAAAATATTTAAGACATGCAGATTAATTAAGTCCACTTCCCTTAAAAAACAACACTTCCCATGAGTCCAGAGCTCGGCTGCTTCTCACAGACCAGGCAGAGCTTCTTCCTGGTTCCCGCAGTGGAGACGAGGTCATGTGACTCCAGTCGTCTGACATAGAA
>NC_092017.1:29078880-29108880 GCF_042242105.1 Pempheris klunzingeri | reverse complement strand
AGTTACCTCAGTCATCAAGCAGCTCAAGGCTGAGCTACAAACCCCTGTTAGCATTGTTAGCTCAGTTAGTGCTGTTAGCACTGTTAGCTCAGTTAGTGCTGTTAGCATTGTTAGCTCAGTTAGTGCTGTTAGCATTGTTAGCTCAGTTAGTACTGTTAGTGCTGTTAGCATTGTTAGCTCAGTTAGTGCTGTTAGCATTGTTAGCTCAGTTAGTGCTGTTAGCGCTGTTAGCTCAGTTAGTGCTGTTAGCATTGTTAGCTCAGTTAGTGCTGTTAGCATTGTTAGCTCAGTTAGTACTGTTAGTGCTGTTAGCATTGTTAGCTCAGTTAGTGCTGTTAGCGCTGTTAGCTCAGTTAGTGCTGTTAGCATTGTTAGCTCAGTTAGTGCTGTTAGCATTGTTAGCTCTCTTAGTGCTGTTAGCTCGGTTAGCTCAGCTGTGGTTTTGATGGGGCGTCTCTGTCTCGGCAGGTAAACCAGTTGTCTGGTAATCTGAATATTCCTGAAATGTGAACGTTAGCAGGTTTCTGTGTCAGCGTGTGTTGAAGCTGAAGAATCAAACTAAAGACTTCCTGGAGACCCTTTAAGTTTGAAACCTGATCAGGACTGAAGAATGATTGGGTCCACACCAAACCCCTGGGGGGGGGGGTGTCCCGTCTGTACTAACAGTGTTAACGTCCTGTTCTGCTCCTCAGGGGGAGGCGAATGCGGCGTTCGACATGGGGGGCTACGAGGACTACCTGAGGGAGCAGGTAGGGGACCGCTGGTTCCGCTACAACCCCCGACTCACCTGCATCTACTGCTGCAAGTCCTTCAACCAGAAGGGCAGCCTGGACCGCCACATGCGCCTGCACATGGGCATCACGCCGTTCGTCTGCCGCATCTGTGGGAAGAAGTACACCCGCAAGGACCAGCTGGAGTACCACATCCGCAAGCACACCGGCAACAAGCCCTTCCACTGCCACGTCTGCGGCAAGAGCTTCCCCTTCCAGGCCATCCTCAACCAGCACTTCCGCAAGAACCACCCAGGGTGTGCCCCCCAGGAGGCCCACTGCGCCCCCCAGGAGGCGCACAGCGCCTCCCCCGAGACCACCACCGCCTCCGTCACGTCCAGAGGAGGCCCGAGCGACGAGGCCTCCCCCAGCCAGGAGGAGCCAGAGGGCGGGGCCGGCGGGAGCAGTGGCGGAGGAGGGGGCCAGTACAACGAGGGCCCCCAGGCCTCGGTCTCCACCACGGGACCCGACTGACCCCGCAGGAGGGAGGGCGCAGGAGGGTAGGGTGGAGGTCGGGTTGGGGGGGTCCGATCCTGAAGCCGCTCAGACGCCTCAGAGTCCGAACTGAGATTTTTCTGCTTTAAACCGCATCTACCTTCACCAACCAAACGGAACAGATTAAGCTAAAATGAAGAAATGCCACACACTCCAACAACCTCATACGCCACACGACGCCGTGGTCCTCGTTTGCCTCCGTCTACTTTACGTTACAGATTTCTACTTTTATATTTCCAGGTGTTACAGGTTCACAAAGCAGCATCACAACAGTCTGTCTGGTGGACACTTTGCCAAACTACTCAGTGCCAGTTCAAGTCCTTCATATCTGCCTTGAGACAATCCGGAGCGGCGAGGGTGGTAATAATAAACCTTCAGCTCCTCGAGTGCCACAATGGCATGAAAACTATTTAGTTGCACAAAAAGTTTAAAAACTGCGACTGTTAAGAGTTCAGCTCCAGTGTGATCGCAGACTACTCGGTCCTGATCCCAGAGGATCTACCAGCGGCCCAGTCTGTTAACCGCTCAGACGTCGGTCATCAGTGATCGATCTGCCCTCCGTTTCCTGATCAGGAGATTGATCCTCTGGGCCCAGCTGTTCACGAGTAATCTGATCAGATTTCTGCTCCCGGATCCAATCAAACATCGTTAAAAGAAGTCACGTGATCCAGTTTTGGTTTCAATCTGGATCAAACTGGGAAACACCAGAATTGTTCTGATCCCAAAAGAAAGATTTTAAAATGTGTTCGATAACACAATATTTGTTCCATATTTATTCAATTCTAATGTAATTATCCGACACCTCAAGAAAACCTCCCAGAAGGCCGTCTGATTGTGTATCTACAACAATGGGGCCATTGGGCCTCAGACTCTTATTGTGAAAGAAACACCTGGAAATCAGAGGAAACAACTCGTTTTATCATCAGTTTGATCCATTCAGTCCGAAAACATTTGGAAAGTTTAGAAGAGCCACAAGTTTCAATCATTTTATCACCATTCAGGTTAGCACAGGGCTAACAACAGGAAGTTAGCACAGGGCTAACAGGAGGTTAGCACAGGGCTAACAACAGGAAGTTAGCACAGGGCTAACAGGAGGTTAGCACAGGGCTAACAACAGGAAGTTAGCACGGGGCTAACAACAGGAAGTTAGCACAGGGCTAACAGGAGGTTAGCACAGGGCTAACAGGAGGTTAGCACGGGGCTAACAACAGGAAGTTAGCACGGGGCTAACAACAGGAGGTTAGCACGGGGCTAACAACAGGAAGTTAGCACGGGGCAAACAACAGGAAGTTAGCACGGGGCAAACAACAGGAAGTTAGCACGGGGCTAACAACAGGAAGTTAGCACAGGGCAAACAACAGGAAGTTAGTACAGGGCAAACAACAGGAAATTAGCACAGGGCTAACATCAGGAAGTTAGCCCATGACGCTGGTCCTCCAGGCTCTGTGGGGCTACGATGAGGAAGATCCTGGTACTTTTCTACCAGGAAGTGGGACTTTTCTTCCTGCTCCACTGAGCAGCTTTCAGAGGAAAGGTCGGAGCCTCCAGCAGGTCCAGGTCTCTGTGGACGACCAGGGTTACTCATTTCACTACAGAAAAGTAAAAAAGAAAAGATGATAAAATGATTTGCAGTATCAAACAGAGTTCCCTCCTCGTGGCTGCTCTGATCTGTAGTGTTGTCAGAGCCACTAACAGAAGACTGATGAGTTGATCCTCACAGTGAGATGTTGGACTTTTACTGCATTCTGATCCAGATTGATCTCTTGGAGCAGCTGGGCCCTTAAACCGGTCTGAAGTCATTTAGGGAGACGTTTGAAATGACGGAAACATGCTGTCGGCAGTTTGAAGCTGAATTGTGCCAAATCACTAAAATAAATCCGCCGGTGGCTTTAATACGGGAGCGTTTGAGCGCCACAGGTCGCTAAAAAGGATCTGCTCTAAACGGTCACTCACTCAGTTATTCCAGGAGCTTTCAACCGTATCCCATGGGCTTCTCCAGCCAATAGAACCTGCTCAGGTGACTTACTTTGGTCACATGGTGCTAGGTGGTTGAACGTGGAGGCTCATGGGATGCTTTATGATAATAATGATGATGTTTTCAGTGCTTCCACAGACCCCCATGTCCCCACTCAGCCTCCCCCCGACAGAACAACAGAAGCAGCGAACCACTCGCTCATGAAATGTGGGTCTAAGTGCAGGAAGGTGTGGTTCTGGTTTGGGGGGTTGAAAACATGGCCTCCCCAGTCTGAAAGCTCCAGGAATAAGAGGCCAGTGATGGAGGACGGTCTGAGGGTCTGATAGGGACTGAGATCACACTGGACTCGTTAATCTGGCTGTAAAGTGATGCTGAACTCTGTTTGTAGGATCTGGTAGATTAGAAAGGATCACCTGGCAGCCTGTTGCCTGAACAGACTCACAGCAGGAGCCTCAGATAAGCTACACAGCTCAGTTACCTCTCACCACTTTACGCAATACAGCTGCTGCACCGCACAGCACGGCACCACCGGGGGGCGCTCTGATCCGCTCAGAGATCTCCATCTCTTCTCAGATATTTTTATAAACAAGCATGTGTTTTTGGGTTTTTGGTTTTTCTTGGACACTTTTTTGCTCTGACAATGTGTGACGGAGGACAGAAGCTTCATGTTGGAGGAGGCCGAGTGTCACGACCGATCAATAACTTCTGACAGTGACGCGTTAAATCTGCTGCACACGACAAAAAAAACTGAAGAACAAGCTGATGATGAACTTTCAACTCAATCAGGGAGAATAAACAGGAGACAAGGATAACACACATTCATCACATTATGCTAACAGGAGTGTAGCATAATGCTACTGCTGTTATAAAGACCTGATTTAATTACAGCGACTAAACTGGTTAGCTGACATTAGTTAGCACACACTACTAATCTTTCATTAGTACAAAGTTTCTGTAGAAAGACAAAAAAACAACATTAGCTACATTAGCTAACTGATCGATCAGAGTCACTGCTAAAACAGCTAACTGTTATTAGCTTCTGTTGCTACATTGGCTTCATTTGAAGGGGCACACACAGGAAGTTAGCATTAGCTTGCAGGCTAACTAGTTTTATGCTTATTCACCATGTACAAGTTGTATTCTACTGGTCTCATACAGTGAACAACACAACTACAATGCTACAAGAGCTAACAGTTGTTAGCTAGTTGGCTATTAATGTTCCTGTATGCACAGAAAACAAAACTTATTCTACAAGTTAGCTGTGTTTTTGCTGTCATGTCCAGTTCTGTTCTACTGGGGCAGAAATAATTATTTACACCACAGCTAATGTACGTGAGTAGGCCGCTAGTTGGCGCTGACGCTGGTTTGCTGACGTCTGCTGTTTAGCATTAGGAGGTAAACAGACTACAGCTAATGTTAGCGTGGCAGCTACAAGGCAGTTAGCTTCTCCGTGTGGACCTGCTGGTGTTGTGTCCTGTAGTGTTTTTACTGTGACCCCGTCTGTCTGCGTGTTGCACATGTGCAGAAGAAGTAACGCGTCATTACGTCAGACGTTGCGATCGCGTCGCCGTTGAGCGGGTAGCGACAGGACGAGGAGCCAGACCCCGTCAGACCAGATGGATGTAGTAGCCGGGCCACGGAGCCGGACTAAAAAACCCTCCAGAGGTCAGAGTTCACCTGCTGGAGGGCGGAGCAGGTCGGACCACCTGGCAACCAAAGGAAAGACGACGTGGCCACGTTGGCCCTCCAAACAACTTCAGCACTTACCAGAGGGAGAGACGGGATCAAAAACTGAACTTTTTATAACAGAACAATAGAAAATCTCCACATATTATCAGATAAACATATTTAACTGCTAAGATGTTTTTCTTTTTGCATATGAATAATGTAAGTAAGCTCCGACTTCACTTCAGACGTGTGGCAGGCGGGCAGGTCGCTCACGGATCGGCTCTTACTGTTTTTCTACAGAGCTGTGAACCAGATTCTCAGTGGACGCTACGTTTTTTTTATGCAAGTGAAGCCAGCGGCTTTGTCCTCACTCCGGCTGGCTGGACGAGAGCTTTCCTCCCCGATCCCGCCGCCGCCGCCACAGCCGCACTCACTGTTCAGGCTAAACCAGGAACTATCAGGTATACAGACTCTTTTTTTTCCAGTGAATCAGACGTTTACCTTTCCCTACGTAGCATAGCGCTGACGGCTAAACCTCAGTGCGAGCTGCACGCCGCAGAAATAAAACTCACCTGTAAATAAACTCCGCAGCAGGTAAGAAACCCCTGAGAGTCTCTGCGGAGGACGACACACAGAAGCAGGGCGGGGCGCTATGGGATAAAAATCAGTAATCACGACAACCACAAGACCTCTGAACTGTAGCGTAGCCACAGAAAATACCGGTTTCTGATTGGCTGGCAGGTATGAACGGACACAGTGACACGGTTAACGACCCGGTTAGAAACGGGTCGATCTTCACCTCCACCTCGTCCTTCACCGTCCTCCGTCAGGACGCCTCGCGTGGAACTGCTCACGTCTCATGAATCACCTGAACGACTCATTCCCACCGACGGAGCAGAAATACTGCAAATATTAGCAGCGACTTCTACAAATGTGAATCTAGTTTGTTTTGCACAAATATTCAGACGAGTCCAAACAGTTTTACAGATTATTTACATTTGTGAATCCACGAAACTCTTGGAATTAATAATTGCAGTATTTCCTCCATTTAAGGCAGCTGAAATGTTCGCACACTGTGACTCAATTAGAAAAACAATAAGTTAACGGCGCTCTGTAGCCACACCCCCATCGGTGATGTCACAGCTGTACATCACTACAGGTGAGGTGAAGGATTATCGATGATACGTTCAGTTTTATAAAGACCTAAATCAGTCTCTTTAAGTCTTCAGTCGGCCGATTGAATTAATGTGATTATTATTTTTATTATTTGATGTGATTTAACTTGTTAACTTCAATATTTCATTTCTGTCATTGCCGGGGTGCAGTGCAGGTTGGTTAGGTTCAGGAACAGCTGACATCTGAGTTAAAATAAGTCAAACCGGTTTAAAAGGCAGATACACTAAAGCCCTGCTGCCGTCAGTCAGTCAGTCTTCTCTGACTGAACCGGGGGAGTTGAGCAACGTGGCTGTAAAATAACGTACAAATCTAATCTACAGAGGACAGACGTTAAATTATCCTCAGTTCAGGCGGACCGTTTTAGTGATGTCGCCTATTTAGCGCTTTGCCTGTAACCTAGGTGACCAGGCCAGGTGGTGGTCACACCTGGCAGGTGGGTACAAACGGGTATAAATCTAATCTCACAGCTGTTTTAATTCAGTCATGATTTAGTTTCATGTTACAACAGAGGAAAAGCTAATGGCCTGCTGTCGGCCCACCGCAGGAGTTCACTCTAAATATTTAGGGGAAACTTCTTTAAGTCGCTGTGTGCGACCTTTCAGCAGCCTCACGGGTCCTCGTCGACCTTCTTAGACTCGAGAACACGTTTTAATCATATTTCTGCATTTTAAGGAATCTTACAAGAATTGACGAAGACAAAAACTCAAACATGTTAAAACCGACACGTCGTCCAGACAGTCGACGACCAAACAGTCTGGAAACATTCGTCCGTTCCTCGAAGTAAATTCCCCGGTCGGAGTTTGTTTGGCTGCTGATCAAAGTGAAGCTCGTCAGAACATCTACACAGATGAGACACCTGGTCCGAGCCGGTCCGGTTCTCTGGAGCGTCTCTGCTCCGTTTTAAGTTCACGTTCGAATCATTTCAGGCCCCAAAGCAGAGAAAAGCAAACGGTCCGGTTCAGTCCCGCTTAAGGAACCGATGAAGAGGGAAGTCGGATCAGAGTTCAGGGCCGGCAGGTGTGACTGTTGGTGGTCGTATCGTCCTGTTGAATCTGGATCCACCCAGCCTCCACAGTTCCTCACAAAGTCTTGGTTCTGCGTTACGCTGCCAACACAAACTTAACACTTCCTGTTTGGTTCAAATTAAAAGCCCTTTAGTGACCAGAACAGCGGCGTGAAGTCATGTGACCAGGTTGTTAGTAGGCTAACGTTAGCTTTCTGACTGCATTCACACTTTAGTCGTTAAAGTTGGAGTTTATTTGTGGAGATCATCTCACTGAGTAGAACCTGTGAGGATCATGACGTGAACGATCCAGATTCCAACAGGAGAATCTCATTGGCTGTTTGAGGGAACAGGTGATGCCGACTTCCTGTTTGGCCTCAAGGAAACTAAAGAATAAAAAGTCATGACATCATCACAACGGTGTCTTAAAGCCGCGTTTCTACCAACTGCGAAGCGAATGTTCGCTCGACTTTGATCACCAGATCAGAGTGTTTGTGTGATTTGTGCGAGTAAATAAAATGATGGGAGAATTGGGGCTAACGCTAGTGCTAACTGGGGCTAACGCTAGTGCTAACTGGGGCTAATGCTAGTGCTAACTGGGGCTAATATTAGTGGAGTCCCCTCCAGGATACGTTCACTGATGCTGTCTCTGTGGGAATCTGTCACTCGTGTCCTTCGTGTTGCCTGCTGGGTTTTCACATCGTTGCATCGACTTAGTAACGTGGGAAAAGTTCATTTTGCGTTTGGTGGAAACAGGTTAAGGGTCTGGTTGGTCCAGACTTGGGTTCCAGTTCTGTGGAGTCATTTATCTGCTGCTGGTCTCCAAATAGGATCCAGACAGAGTTGTGGCACCATGACGAATAACTGGTTTCTTCATCGAGGTCAGTCCTCGTGGAGCTGTTGGGTTTGACTTCAATAGAACTGGAATCAAAGTCTGAACCAATCAGAGCGTCAGGACACCGTGTTTTGGTTCCTGTGGTTCTTCAGAGAACCCTTCAAAGATCCAGATGCTTCTGAAAACAGCACGTTCGTGTTCTCAAATTTATCAAAGTGATGAAACTGTAAGTTACGTTTAAGCAGCTGCAGGCGTTTATCAAAGAATGTCTGCTGATTGGTCTTCCGATCAGTCAGTATTGATCAGATATCAGGACTGTTTGTGCTCCAGCTGCTGGTTTTCAGTGGAACCGACAGTGAAACACTTCAGCGGCCTGACGAGTTCCAAAACTTCGCCAAATGTCTCAAATCGAAAACAGAATTTAAATAAACGTCATAAACTCAGAATCCGACTTTCTCTCTTCTTCGGTTCTTCAGTTCGTTTCATCTTCAAACTGTGAAAACAGCCCAACCTCATCATCATCATCACCACCCTCTGGTCTTCATCGTGTCTTTGAGCCGGTCGAGGCTCCTCTTCCTCAGTTTGCTTCAGTCTCAACCTTCCAGCTTTTTAACTTTTTACTGTGTGAATCAAATATTATTATATGAATATCCAGTAACCACAACATGCCTGATTCTAAATCAATCATTAGATAAATTCACGTAATGAGACGACTCTGACTGCTGGTTCCTCAAAGTGGATCCTGATATATTGAAGCAGAACACGAGTCAAAGGAAGAACCTTTAGGAAATTAACTTTAATACTGTACATGTTTAAAGAGGAGGTACTTAACAAGGTCTGTAGTAGAAGAACCTGAGGGGTTTCATGTGAAGATCTTTTATGTTGCATGTCTCTGTTGGTGGAGGGGGGTAAAGGGTGGGGGGTGGGGGGTGAGGCCAAAGGTTGATTATTAGTTAAGAAAAATGTGAAGAAGCTTCTTTCACCATGACCACTAGATCACTCACAGGTCGCATCTCCTTCAAAGGAAATAAAGCACTTTAAGTGTCGACAGCACCGACTCACCTCTTCCTTTACCAGCACTCATTACCCACAATTCAGCTGTCCATGACACATGAGGCAGGTCACCTGTAAAAAAACATGCCAAGTGTCCCGCAGCAGATTCCTGCCTCACCTGAAGGCAACTACAGCGGACAGTTCCTGGAAGGATTCCTGCTAGATCTGTCCTGCTGCAGCCTCTAAATGCATCTTAGCTCTATGTCGTCGGCAGTGGCAGGGTCCGCCACTCCTGGATACCAATGATGTCATCAGCATCCAGTACAGCCGTCTCCAAATCCACCAGAACTGAAGTCTGGAGGGTCAGAAGGTCCTGCAGTTCATCTGATCCACCGCAGGTAGCTGGTAGAAGGAGCGTGCGGCTGGAGGATGTAGCGATGTAGGATGTAGGATGTAGGATGTAGCGTGCTGCTGGAGGATGCAGGATGTAGGATGTAGCGTGCTGCTGGAGGATGCAGGATGTAGCGTGCTGCTGGAGGATGATTGACAGATGAATACAGAAGGAAAAAGGTGTCTGATTGTTTTCACGGCGTCATTAAGCGTGTGTTGAGTGTTTGCCGTGTCGTTACAAAGGAAACTTGTCGATTCATTTTTAGGATTTGTAGCTCGTGTGGACGCAGGTGTGTCGACGGGCTACTGGCCGCAGGGGTCGGCCACTCTGGCGGTGAACACCAGCGCGTTGATGGTCGACTCTCTGATGAGCAGCAGGAACGGTCTGTCGGCCAGGAAAACTTCCCGGTTCAGGTTGATGGATCGTCCGACGGCCACCACGGCGGTGGAGGCCGCCGCCTCGCTGCCCTCCTCGTTCACCTGCAGACCACACAACAGGTTTAGTCTGGAGCCTGGGGGCCAGTCTGCTGATCTGGATCACAGGACGTCACGTCCTCTGAATGTTTTCTGGGAAGTTTACATTGTACAGAAAAAAGGTTCAGTTCCATTTGACTACTTTTAGCTGTTTCACGGAGCAGATTTGATCTGAACATGCTGAAGGTTTTAAAACCTTAACGTGGGGAATAAATGTAACTGGAGGGGTCACATGAAGATATGATTCAGTTATTAACATCTGGAGGGGCTGGTTCAGGTGATCAGGTGATCTGTCTCCAGGCTGACCGTCACACTAGGATCAAACACCATTAGGCCAATCAGTGAGTAGCTATCAGTGATGTCAGCGGCATGTGACTGACCTCCAGGAAGGCTTTATGGAAGGCGTCTGAGATGTGGAGTGCATCGTCGCTGTCCTCCAGCATCCCTGAAACAGACGGAGGTCATTAAATACTGAAACCAGCCGGTGAATCTGTCACGTCAGTGCGGTTTGAACTGTTAAAGCACCAAACATGAAGACAGCTGAGCGCTCTGCTATTGGTCGGTCCGTCCTCTCGGCTTCACGTCCCCCCCCAGGAGAGTTTCTCCTGCTGAGGCTCAGCAGCCGCTGTGGGCCGACCTTTGGTCCGGATCCTGGACCAAGACTTTCAGGTTTTAAGTCCTGTTTAAGTCCTCCAGGGTTTTACAGGAGGGCAGAGTTTCTCTATAGAAACTGATGATCCTGCAGCGTCTCAGTTACTTGAGGTTTGTAAAGACGACACCTGATGAACCTCCTACATCTCAGGTGAGTGTCCCCGCCCCCTCACCTGGCAGACGGGCCTTGTCAGGGCTGAACAGGTCGGTCAGCCCCATGGCCTGAAGCTTCTCCTTCAGGCTGAAACTGTCCTCCACCCTGAAGCGAGGGACGTGGACGGAGACGGTGGTTTCCTTCATCTCATCCATCCAGCTGGTCAGTTTCTTCAGGTCCAGACTCTCCTCCACCTCCACAGCAAACAGTGAAACACAGCAAACACCTGAACACACAGACAATAACCTCCTTCCTCAGCCTGAACTGCTTTGGTTCTATCTACATCTGTTCGTTCAGGCCGACTGAGCCACCAGCTTTTGTTCCATTTCATCACCCTCCATTAATGAGAGTTCTCTTCTATGCAGATGACACTCTGATTTATGTTTACGTCCTTCCTGGAAATCCTGGTTATCTAAACTTGGACATCATCAAATCACATTTAGATCACAGCTGCCTGAAAACGACATTTTCTAATTATACTATCAGGATTATTTTTTCCTGCAACCCAAAACTGACTGAGAGCGACTGTTTTAAATGAGCTTTTTATTATGAAAAGGGAAAAAATATTTGATGCATTTAGTTGGTTATGAAACTGGAAAGACAAATTGGACTGGCTGTGAATAAGGAAGAAAAACTAGTTGTTTGATAAATATTGTATGTTGATCTACATGTAAACACTTTTAAAGTTGTGGAGCAGAGCGGTTGTGTGTCCGAGATCAGAAAGACAAAATGAAGTAGGAGCAGTGAGTACCTGACTCAGCGTGGTCCCTTTGCTCGGCAGGATGATCACCATGGTGATGTCGTCTCCGCGGTACGGCATCTCCAGCAGCTGCACATGGTCGTCAGGGAAGTACCTGTACCGGAACTTGTTCTCCTGGTACATCATGTTGACTGAGCAGCTGCGACTGTCGCTAACGTGGAAGTCGGAGACGTACACGTTATCTTTGTCGAACTTGTTCTTCCACTGACCCTGAGAGGAGATTCGCACCAGAGAATCCATCATTTAATTGTCTCTGACATGGTTCAGTCAGCAGCCCTCAGGTTCCTTCTGTTGTAGCTGAGGAACATTTTATGGAACAGTTTTCTCCTTGTATGCAGATGACCTCCTCCTTTATGCTAATGATCCTTTGGGCCCCTCCCATGTTATCAATACTGTTTTGGATCAGTTTTAGGCTTTAAACTAAACCTGAACTTTTTAATCAAATCGTTAATTTGGAACAAGTTCATCATTTATTCATTTGTACGGAGTAAAATCTGCATCTAAAATAGTTCTGTAATTGAAAAACCTTTAAGATCAAGTTTTCCTACACTTATTTCTAAAATACATTTAAAAATAGTTTTCACTTAAAACATAAATATGATTCAGTTCTGGAATTGTTATATTATAATATATTTTATAGTTTGATATTTCAGCTCTTCAGATTTTATCGCCCTCTTCAAGCTGCTGCCTCCATCAGTGAGTTTGTTCTAAACTCTCCAACACCAGCTGAAACAGAACTGGTCCAGCTTTATTCATCAGGTTTCACAGTCATGGTGTCGTGTCCCTGTCAGACCACCTGGTCTCTACAGGGCTCCTGGACCACAGGTCTGACAGGTGTCAGGTACCAACCTTGAAGTAGATGGTGTTGACAAGGACCAGGACCGTGTTGGAGTCCAGCGCCCCCGGTGGCAGCGTGTCCTGGATCAGGTTCTCAGTCTTGTTGGAGATCCAGTTGTTGATGGTGACACGTGCCTTCTCCGGGTTCTCCTGCAGCGCAGAACCAGAGTTATTTAAGAACCTTTATCTTTACGTTTAGACACTTTAAAGCCTGTTCTTCTGTTTGACCCCCCCCCCACGGGTCACATGACGACGTAGAGACCACATGATACCTTGAAGTTGAGCGGCAGCAGTTTGGCGCCGTACACCGTCTCACTGATGTTCTGGTACGTCTCATTGAAGATCAGAGATTTGTCTCCGAACAGCCGGTTGGCGGAGATCAGCTCGGTGGTCTCGTCCTTCTTCCTGTACAGGCGACAGTTGAGTTTGGCGAAGAAGAAGTGGACCTGGTCCGACGTCTTCTCCTTGATGGTGTCGAACTCAAACACCTGCACACAGAAACGTGGTTTTAACCTCCGAGTCAGAACAAACAGGAAGAGACACCTCAACCAAGATTAACCTTAAAGGGACAGTTCACCCCAAAACCCTCAAGCTGTTTCCACCTCACGTTAACATGACCAGACAGACAGACAGACAGACAGACAGACAGACAGACAGACAGACAGACAGACAGACAGACAGACAGACAGACAGACAGACAGACAGACAGACGCTGGACTAATTGATGAAGCTGATGGTGTCCGTACGGCGCTCTGACCTCCATGATCTGCTGTAGCGTCTGGTTACAGGCCCCCAGTTTGGTCATGGCGAACGCCGTGGACACGCTGATGGGGGACATGAAGATGTTGGACTCGGGGGTCTTGCTGAGGGCGAGCTGTTTGTAGAGCGCCAGCGCGAAGCGGCCGTTGGCCTTCGACAGCTCCCACACTCGGGGGTTGGTGGACTCGGGGACCGGCTCGGGCTCCGGGGTGGGGCCTTCGGGGTCGGGGTCGGGGCTGCGGTAGATGCAGCGCGGCTCCAGGGGAAGGTCTCTGGGTTTGGCGCCACAGATGTCCGGTTGGATGGCGAAGGTGACGGGCAGGACCGCCAGAACCAACAGCCAATCAGCAGCTCTCATTCTGGACAGACACCCAATCACATTTAGTCAGAAACGGCCCAATTAATTTTTTTGTCCTGATTTATTTCTTCATGACCGGATGGTTTTTCTGTCGCATCCTTAAATCTGATTCATCATCTTCATCAATTACAAACATCTGTTTGATCAATAAACACTTTTCTATTTTTAAATAAGAGATAAATTCACAGCCTGGAATCAAGGCGGCCTCACGACCCCCCATGAAGCCTTGGTGACCCACAGAGGGGTCGGGAACGTCACGTTGGGAACCAGATTATCTGATTTCAACAGTTGGAAAACATTGAAACACACACACACACACTGTAGTGTCTCAGTGTGTGTGTGTGTGCTAGTTAGTCAGTGTGTCAGTGTGTAGTGGAGGTCTATAGTGTGTGTGTGTGTGTGTGTGTGTGTGCTAGTTAGTCAGTGTGTCAGTGTGTAGTGGAGGTCTATAGTGTGTGTGTGTGTGTGTGTTAGTTAGTCAGTGTGTTAGTGTGTAGTGGAGGTCTATAGTGTGTGTGTCCTAGTTAGTCAGTGTGTTAGTGTGTAGTGGAGGTCTATAGTGTGTGTGTGTGTGTTAGTTAGTCAGTGTGTCAGTGTGTAGTGGAGGTCTATAGTGTGTGTGTGTGTGTTAGTTAGTCAGTGTGTTAGTGTGTAGTGGAGGTCTATAGTGTGTGTGTCCTAGTTAGTCAGTGTGTTAGTGTGTAGTGGAGGTCTATAGTGTGTGTGTCCTAGTTAGTCAGTGTGTAGTGTGTAGTGGAGGTCTATAGTGTGTGTGTGTGTGTGTTAGTTAGTCAATGTGTCAGTGTGTAGTGGAGGTCTATAGTGTGTGTGTGTGTTAGTTAGTCAGTGTGTTAGTGTGTAGTGGAGGTCTATAGTGTGTGTGTCCTAGTTAGTCAGTGTGTAGTGTGTAGTGGAGGTCTATAGTGTGTGTGTGTGTGTGTTAGTTAGTCAATGTGTCAGTGTGTAGTGGAGGTCTATAGTGTGTGTGTGTGTTAGTTAGTCAGTGTGTTAGTGTGTAGTGGAGGTCTATAGTGTGTGTGTGTGTGTGTTAGTTAGTCAGTGTGTTAGTGTGTAGTGGAGGTCTATAGTGTGTGTGTCCTAGTTAGTCAGTGTGTAGTGTGTAGTGGAGGTCTATAGTGTGTGTGTGTGTGTGTTAGTTAGTCAATGTGTCAGTGTGTAGTGGAGGTCTATAGTGTGTGTGTGTGTTAGTTAGTCAGTGTGTCAGTGTGTAGTGGAGGTCTATAGTGTGTGTGTGTGTTAGTTAGTCAGTGTGTCAGTGTGTAGTGGAGGTCTATAGTGTGTGTGTGTGCTAGTTAGTCAGTGTGTCAGTGTGAAGTGGAGGTCTATAGTGTGTGTGTGCTAGTTAGTCAGTGTGTTAGTGTGTAGTGGAGGTCTATAGTGTGTGTGTGCTAGTTAGTCAGTGTGTAGTGGAGGTCTATAGTGTGTGTGTGTGTTAGTCAGTGTGTCAGTGTGTAGTGGAGGTCTATAGTGTGTGTGAGTGTTAGTTAGTCAGTGTGTTAGTGTGTAGTGGAGGTCTATAGTGTGTGTGTGTGTGTTAGTTAGTCAGTGTGTTAGTGTGTAGTGGAGGTCTATAGTGTGTGTGTGCTAGTTAGTCAGTGTGTCAGTGTGTAGTGGAGGTCTATAGTGTGTGTGTGTGTGTTAGTTAGTCAGTGTGTCAGTGTGTAGTGGAGGTCTATAGTGTGTGTGTGTGTGCTAGTTAGTCAGTGTGTCAGTGTGTAGTGGAGGTCTATAGTGTGTGTGTGTGTTAGTTAGTCAGTGTGTTAGTGTGTAGTGGAGGTCTATAGTGTGTGTGTGTGTTAGTCAGTGTGTAGTGGAGGTCTATAGTGTGTGTGTGCTAGTTAGTCAGTGTGTAGTGGAGGTCTATAGTGTGTGTGTGTGTTAGTCAGTGTGTCAGTGTGTAGTGGAGGTCTATAGTGTGTGTGTGTGTTAGTCAGTGTGTCAGTGTGTAGTGGAGGTCTATAGTGTGTGTGAGTGTTAGTTAGTCAGTGTGTTAGTGTGTAGTGGAGGTCTATAGTGTGTGTGTGTGTTAGTCAGTGTGTCAGTGTGTAGTGGAGGTCTATAGTGTGTGTGAGTGTTAGTTAGTCAGTGTGTTAGTGTGTAGTGGAGGTCTATAGTGTGTGTGTGTGTGTTAGTTAGTCAGTGTGTTAGTGTGTAGTGGAGGTCTATAGTGTGTGTGTGTGCTAGTTAGTCAGTGTGTCAGTGTGTAGTGGAGGTCTATAGTGTGTGTGTGTGTGTTAGTTAGTCAGTGTGTTAGTGTGTAGTGGAGGTCTATAGTGTGTGTGTGTGTGTTAGTTAGTCAGTGTGTCAGTGTGTAGTGGAGGTCTATAGTGTGTGTGTGTTAGTTAGTCAGTGTGTCAGTGTGTAGTGGAGGTCTATAGTGTGTGTGCTAGTTAGTCAGTGTGTAGTGGAGGTCTATAGTGTGTGTGTGTGTGCTAGTTAGTCAGTGTGTTAGTGTGTAGTGGAGGTCTATAGTGTGAGTGTGTGTGTTAGTCAGTGTGTTAGTGTGTAGTGGAGGTCTATAGTGTGTGTGTGTGTGTGTTAGTTAGTCAGTGTGTCAGTGTGTAGTGGAGGTCTATAGTGTGTGTGTGTTAGTTAGTCAGTGTGTCAGTGTGTAGTGGAGGTCTATAGTGTGTGTGTGTTAGTTAGTCAGTGTGTCAGTGTGTAGTGGAGGTCTATAGTGTGTGTGTGTGTGTTAGTTAGTCAGTGTGTCAGTGTGTAGTGGAGGTCTATAGTGTGTGTGTGTGTGTTAGTTAGTCAGTGTGTCAGTGTGTAGTGGAGGTCTATAGTGTGTGTGTGTTAGTTAGTCAGTGTGTCAGTGTGTAGTGGAGGTCTATAGTGTGTGTGTGTTAGTTAGTCAGTGTGTCAGTGTGTAGTGGAGGTCTATAGTGTTCCTGTTGTTCTGGATCAACATGTTCTCTGTCTTTCTTTAGTCTCCTCTGATGAACAACATGTCTGAAGTCTTTTCTCACTCGTTCTGCTTCAGTGACTTCTGGAACCTTTTAGCTGAGGTTGGACACATTTTAGGGACATGAAGAAGAAGAAGGTCCTCCAAGAGACGACGTCAGCAGAAGAAGAAGCAGCAGCGTTCAGAGAGCAGAGGGGTTATAACAGTTAAATCTCCTCAGAGGGGGGGTTGTGTAAATGGTCACTAAAGCTGCTCAACAGGATCTGAACTGGAGCACAAACACACTGCAGCGTGTCACATGACAGCAGGTGAAGCTTCAGTTAAAACATCATGAACTCTTCCTTCAAGATTAAATCACGTCCGACGCCTGATGTCCAACTTTAAAGATAAAAACATGAACACGGAGATGAAATGTGAACAAAGAGCTGAAGCGTTTCTTCAGGAGCTCCGAGGGAAAACTAAAGCGTCCAGTTTCAGGATAAAACCCCAAACAGAAGCCGACACGCTCAGCGTTTGACAGATTAATTAGTGAAATCTTACCTGAGCAGGTAGAGTGAAGTCGGACAGTCAGACGTGCAGTCAGAGCTGAACTCAGGTCAGTGTCCCGCAGAGCGCTCAAACACCACGGCGACCTTTGAGACATTGATCGTGTTAGTCAGCAGATGAGCTCCAGGAAACATCTGAACACAAAGCGGCTGCTGAACTCACCTGATCAATAACTGCAGGACGCCTGGCCCCAACGTAAAGGCAGGAATAACCACGGCTCAGTCAGGATTCTAGTGTTCTGGACTTTATTTGTAATAAAATAATACAAACGTGCACAAAGGAAGTAAAAACAGAAACATAAACACACTTCTGGTGAAACGAGTGACAACAGACAAAGTTGGCAGATTTCCAGTCAGACAGAACAACGAGCACCAGACTCCATTTTAAAAAATCAGTTTTTAAAATCACAGCACCTGTACAGTTCTAAAATGCTCCAGCAGATCTTAGACGTGGTCATTGATCAGCAGGTTTCAGAGATCCTGACACACCTCTCTGGTCCTGGTCTTCATGATCAGTCACACCAGCAGTGTGTCCTTACTGATCACACTGAGCACCAGACTCCATCTAAAAATTCACAGTTTTTAAAACATTCTCACAGATTTCAGTCTGAGCAGCAGAGGGTTCCTGATGTTTTGGTTTCTGCCAAAAGACGGCAGATCCTGTGAAACCCGTCTGATTATGAAAACCAGGACCCGAGTCAGACCAGCAGGTCTTACTGAACATACTGAGCACCTCCGACGCACCAGACTCCATTCAAGAATTGGCTGTTTTTAAAGCGCTCCAGCAGATTTCAGTGTGAGTCAGAAGAGTTTGGGCAGCTGTCGGAGGCGGCTCAGGTCCAGGATGTTTCCCACTGATGCTTCTGTTTGACGGCTGCTCGCCCTCGATAAAGATGGCCGTCGGCTGGAGCAGTTCTCCTTGTCGGCGGTGTTTGGTTTGGTGCCGCCGGCTAACAGCTGCATTTTGGGGCGCAGGTCCCGGATCAGCTGACTCTGTGGGAGGAGCTTCACATTCAGAGCTTCCGACAGCGGCGGTCGAGCTGCCGCCGGCACCTCCTCCTCCTCCTCCTCTCCCTCCTCCTCCTCAATCAGCCCGTACCTCCTCATGTACTTCTTGGTGGCCAGAGACATGTTGCTTGGCGACAGCAGGGAGTCACTGGAGGAAGCGGGGGCGTGGCGAGGGGCGTGGCCTCCCAGAGACAGGCGGCTGAGCTGAGAGTCGCTCAGGTAGCGCAGGGCGATGGCGTTGGCCTCCAGACTCAGGTCCACGCTGCCGCCCTGAAACAGAGAGCTGGCCGTCGGCTCGGACACGCTCAGTCTGGACAGGACCGCCGCCGGGTTGATGCTCGCCAGAGTGCTGGTACACACACACACACACACACACACACACACACACACACACACACACAGTGACAGAAACATTTCACAGTTTGTCCACCAGACGGCGCTGACGACACGCTTCCCTCCCTCTAATACAATATACAATCATATATTACATATATTATCCGCGAGATGATGTCATGTGACTATTAAGAACGGCCCGTCGGTAAACAGCACTCCCACCTCTAATACTACAAATCCCACAATGCACTGAACAGCTGCCGCGCTAGTCAGGACCCGTGCAGCAGCCCCTCCTCCCCCAGGTATAATGACACACCGATCAGTGCCGTTATAGCGGGGGGGCAGTTTGACCTGTGTGTGTTGTTAGTGGAGCTGATGTGTCTTTGATTAAAGAATCTAAATATGAGACAAAAAGAAAAGAATTATTTAAAATTCTGTTTCTTTCATTGAGGAGAAGCTGTTGAAGTTTGGCTGTTTACCTTCATATTTCTGGATAAATATATTTTATTATATCTCTGTCACCCTGTTTCACAGTTTGACCCCCCTGCTCTAATGTCTAATTTCCAGAGTTTCCATGACTCAAGAGGTTCATTTCCTCTAAATGTCACATGACCTCTTTAAAAAAGCCATCTAGGTGGTTCCAGACCGGGGGGGCCCGGGGGGGCCCTTTTACTGCGTCTTTACCGTCACAGTCTGAAGAGTTTGGCCTCATCTGCTCACAGCGCTGGTGTTTTAACTGATGAGTTACTTTCTAAATGGAGGGACAGCCGAGGACAGGAGCCAGGGATCCACTAGACCACTAGACCCTTCAGGTCTTTGTGGAGACCAGATGACCACATTAGGTACATACAGGTAACCCCCCCCCCCAGAGGGACCAGGTGAGCTCTGTACCTGCTGCTCTCCACAGTCTGGTGGACTCTTCTGTCAGACTCCATCAGATCTTGGTCCACGTCAACTCCAAGCTGCTGCAGCCGCCACAGGGTGGCGCCGACCACCGGGTCCCCCCCCCCACCCTGCTGCTTCGTCCTGGAGGAGGAGGACGAGGAGGAGGACGAGGAGGAGGACGAGGAGGAGGACGAGGAGGAGGACGACTGGGAGCGGTCTGACAGGCTCCTCCTCCTGGACTCCTCTTCCTGTCTGACAGGCTCCTCCTCCTGGAGACGGCTGGTCAGCTGATTCTGAAGACACCAGAGGACAGGTGGTCACATGATCAGATCAGGTACACCGTGTCATGTGACCTTCTGACGGACTCCTTACCATCAGGTTCTGGTAGAAGCTCTGCTGGTCGTCTGCTGCTCTGCACATGCTGGCGCTCTCCCCCAGAACGGGACTCTGCAGACCCCCCAAGCTGCTGAAACACATCAGGTCAGAGTCTGGGTCAGAGTCCTGGTCCACATCAGGTCAGAGTCCTGGTCCACATCAGGTCATCACTGACTGCTGATGGGACCATGTGGTCTGATTGGCTGCTGGGTGTCTGTTAAAGTGATGGACGCCTACGAAGTGGTTTAATGTCTAAATTAATTAATTAATTCTCTGACTGCGTTAGCTTTGAGGCTAGCATCATGTTAGCTTTGTGGCTAGCACTGCGTCAGCTTTGAGGCTAGCATCATGTTAGCTTTGTGGCTAGCACTGCGTCAGCTTTGTGGCTAGCATCATGTTAGCTTTGTGGCTAGCACTGCGTTAGCTTTGTGGCTAGCATCATGTTAGCTTTGTGGCTAGCACTGCGTCAGCTTTGAGGCTAGCATCATGTTAGCTTTGTGGCTAACAGCTGAGCCAGAGGTTGCAGGTGTCAGTGTGAATGTTTGTGAGGACATGAACGACACCTGGCTGCTCTCTGATCAAAAACCAATCAGCTGTCAGTCTCACCTGTGACGTCCAGGGGGGGAGACGGTGGCCTCCTGACCTGTGATGTCACTGTCCTCAGCCCCGCCCACAGGCCTGATGACTGGCAGGTCCGCGGGAGGGGGGTGTCTGCAGGAGGAGGAGGGGCTGGGGGAGGACGAGGGGGGAGGAGCCTGTACCTCCTGATGAGGGAGGGGTTGGACGGGATCCCCCCAGAACAGACTGGCACCTGTAAACCAGAGGCACAAAACACCTGGTGACACCTGTCCTGTCAGTCACCTGTCTGCTTACCTGTTCAGATACCTGCCCCCCCACACTCTCACCAGTCTCACCTGACCCCCCCTCCCCCGTAGCCTCACCTGTCCCCACGGCGATGCTGGCGGTGCTCCTGGGTGTGTGAGTGTCCACCTGCTGACTGGAGGTGTGAAGTTTCCTCTGAGCCTCCAGCAGCATCTGCACCTGAAGACAGGAAACAGGAAACAGGTCATTTTCTCTGCAGGTCTGCTCTCTTCAGCTAAACTCTTCAGACGATCAAAGTGAGCATCATTAGCATGTTGGGGTCCCCACTGCGTGCTAGAACCATGAACACACAGCTGTTCTGTCAGTGTGAAACTGGGGGCTGCCGACCGTCAGGAACATCCTGGTACTTTTCTACCAGGAAGTAGAACGTTTTTGGCTCCACCTCCTCTGAGCCCCCGTCACGTGGAGCTGAGCTCTGCACCGCGACGCCTGAGCTGCAACGAGCGCACACACACCTGCCCCTCAGCCCCTGCCGGTGGTAGGGGTGCATTGTGGGTAACGTAGGCTCCAGGTTTGAACAGAGAAGAAGAACCTCTGTGCTCTCACCTGAGCCTGCAGGAGGCGCAGCTGTCGGTCCTGATGGAGGAGGAGGTGGTAGGGGTCGTACGGTGGGACTCCCCCAACCTGATCACAGCAATGATTCACACAGGAGGAGGGACGGGGGAAGCAGGGGGGAGGGACGGGGTCTGCCGCAGGACGGGAGGGGGAGTCACCACACCAGGGGACAGCAGGAGGGCGGAGGACAGGGGAAGGAGGAGGAGTGTGGTCATGGCCAGAGAGAGGAGAGGAGGCGCTGTGGGAGAGGGGGTGGGAGGGAGTGTGGTGATGGGAGGATGGGGGAGGAAGAGTGTGGTGATGGGAGGATGGGGGAGGAAGAGTGTGGTGATGGGAGGATGGGGGAGGAAGAGTGTGGTGATGGGAGGATGGAGGAGGAGAAGGAGTGTGGTGATGGGAGGATGGGGGAGGAGAAGGAGTGTGGTGATGGGAGGATGGGGGAGGAGGAGGAGTGTGGTGATGGGAGGATGGGGGAGGAGGAGGAGTGTGGTGATGGGAGGATGGGGGAGGAGGAGGAGTGTGGTGATGGGAGGATGGGGGAGGAGAAGGAGTGTGGTGATGGGAGGATGGAGGAGGAGAAGGAGTGTGGTGATGGGAGGATGGGGGAGGAGAAGGAGTGTGGTGATGGGAGGATGGGGGAGGAGGAGGAGTGTGGTGATGGGAGGATGGGGGAGGAAGAGTGTGGTCATGGTCAGAGAGAGGAGAGGAGGCGCTGTGGGAGAGGGGGTGGGAGGGAGGGTGGTGATGGGAGGATGGAGGAGGAGGAGGAGGATGGAGTTGTGGGGAGGAGAAGATGGAGGTGCACTCGTAGGTGTGGGTGGGGCAGCAGGTGCAGGGCTGCAGGTTGGAGTTGGGGGTGCTGTGCAGGTGAGGAGGAGGATGAGGAGGAAGAGGAGCAGCAGGTCTGGGGGCTGAGGAGGAGGAGTGGTGGTTTCCGGTTGGAGGCCTGTGGGCGGGGCCTGGGTCCTGCCAAGCGTTCTGATTGGAGGTGAAGCTGCCGTCCATCAGCAGAGACAGTTCAGGAACAGACGGCTGGACTCTGCGGGCCTGAAACAGAAGAACCTTCTTAAGATCCCAGAAGCTCCATCAGCTCCGTCAGCTCAGAGGTCTGAAGGTCTTCAAAGACCTGCTCAGCTACTTTAGATCTTATGGTTCAAAGATAAGTGGATTTTATGAGACTAGAACCAAACCGACCGACCGACCGACCACAGCCAGACACCTCAGAGTGACAGCGGCCGGACTCCACCCGCTTCATTAGCATTAATGTTAGCACTGACCTGCTGGGCAGGGGGGTGGGGGCTCGGCGACGGGCGGGGGGACAGGTCCTCGACTCCAGAGTCGTGGTCACTGGACGACAGACCGGCAGCTGGCGGCGCCGCTCTGCGGACAGAGAGGACGGTGTCATGTGTCACATGGTCGTCAGGAAGAAGCTTCAGGGCGGAGCTCCGAGCCAAACATCCAAAAACCACAATCCCTGTTTACTGGAACAGTCAGACACCTTAAACACACCTGACACACACCTTAAACACACCTGACACACACCTTAAACACACCTTAAACACACCTGACACACACCTTAAACACACCTGACACACACCTGACACACACCTTAAACACACCTTAAACACACACCTGACACACACCTTAAACACACACCTTAAACACACACCTTAAACACACACCTGACACACACCTTAAACACACACCTTAAACACACACCTTAAACACACACCTGACACACACCTTAAACACACACCTTAAACACACCTTAAACACACACCTTAAACACACACCTGACACACACCTTAAACACACACCTTAAACACACACCTTAAACACACCTTAAACACACACCTTAAACACACCTTAAACACACACCTTAAACACACACCTGACACACACCTTAAACACACACCTTAAACACACCTTAAACACACACCTTAAACACACACCTTAAACACACACCTGACACACACCTTAAACACACCTGACACACACCTGACACACACCTGACACACACCTGACACACACCTGACACACACCTTAAACACACATCTTAAACACACCTGACACACACCTGACACACACCTTAAACACACCTTAAACACACACCTTAAACACACACCTGACACACACCTGACACACACACCTTAAACACACACCTGACACACACCTTAAACACACACCTTAAACACACACCTGACACACACCTTAAACACACACCTTAAACACACACCTTAAACACACACCTGACACACACCTTAAACACACACCTTAAACACACACCTTAAACACACACCTTAAACACACACCTGACACACACCTTAAACACACCTGACACACACCTGACACACACCTTAAACACACATCTTAAACACACCTGACACACACCTGACACACACCTTAAACACACCTTAAACACACCTTAAACACACACCTTAAACACACACCTGACACACACCTGACACACACACCTTAAACACACACCTTAAACACACACCTTAAACACACACCTTAAACACACCTGACACACACCTGACACACACCTTAAACACACCTGAAACACACCTGAAACACACCTGACACACACCTGACACACACCTTAAACACACCTTAAACACACCTTAAACACACCTTAAACACACACCTGACACACACCTGACACACACCTTAAACACACCTGACACACACCTTAAACACACACCTAACACACACCTTAAACACACACCTGACACACACCTGACACACACACCTTAAACACACACCTGACACACACCTTAAACACACACCTTAAACACACACCTTAAACACACACCTGACACACATCTTAAACACACACCTTAAACACACACCTTAAACACACACCTGACACACACCTTAAACACACACCTTAAACACACACCTTAAACACACACCTTAAACACACACCTTAAACACACACCTGACACACACCTTAAACACACCTGACACACACCTGACACACACCTTAAACACACCTTAAACACACCTTAAACACACACCTTAAACACACACCTGACACACACCTGACACACACACCTTAAACACACACCTTAAACACACACCTTAAACACACCTGACACACACCTGACACACACCTTAAACACACCTGAAACACACCTGAAACACACCTGACACACACCTGACACACACCTTAAACACACCTTAAACACACCTTAAACACACCTCACACACACCTTAAACACACACCTGACACACACCTTAAACACACCTGACACACACCTTAAACACACACCTAACACACACCTTAAACACACCTGACACACACCTTAAACACACACCTGAAACACACACCTGACACACACCTTAAACACACCCCTGACACACACCTTAAACACACACCTGACACACACCTTAAACACACACCTGACACACACCTTAAACACACCTGACACACACCTTAAACACACCTGACACACACCTTAAACACACACCTGACACACACCTTAAACACACACCTGACACACACCTGACACACACCTTAAACACACACCTGACACACACCTTAAACACACACCTGACACACACCTGACACACACCTTAAACACACACCTGACACACACCTTAAACACACACCTGACACACACCTGACACACACCTAACACACACCTAACACACACCTTAAACACACACCTGACACACACCTTAAACACACACCTGACACACACCTTAAACACACACCTGACACACACCTAACACACACCTTAAACACACACCTAACACACACCTAACACACACCTTAAACACACACCTGACACACACCTTAAACACACACCTGACACACACCTGACACACACCTGACACACACCTAACACACACCTTAAACACACACCTTAAACCCACACCTGACACACACCTTAAACACACACCTGACACACACCTTAAACACACACCTGACACACACCTTAAACACACCTGACACACACCTAACACACACCTAACACACACCTTAAACACACACCTGACACACACCTGACACACACCTTAAACACACATCTTAAACACACCTGACACACACCTGACACACACCTTAAACACACCTTAAACACACCTTAAACACACACCTTAAACACACACCTGACACACACCTGACACACACACCTTAAACACACACCTTAAACACACACCTTAAACACACACCTTAAACACACCTGACACACACCTGACACACACCTTAAACACACCTGAAACACACCTGAAACACACCTGACACACACCTGACACACACCTTAAACACACCTTAAACACACCTTAAACACACCTTAAACACACACCTGACACACACCTGACACACACCTTAAACACACCTGACACACACCTTAAACACACACCTAACACACACCTTAAACACACACCTGACACACACCTGACACACACACCTTAAACACACACCTGACACACACCTTAAACACACACCTTAAACACACACCTTAAACACACACCTGACACACATCTTAAACACACACCTTAAACACACACCTTAAACACACACCTGACACACACCTTAAACACACACCTTAAACACACACCTTAAACACACACCTTAAACACACACCTTAAACACACACCTGACACACACCTTAAACACACCTGACACACACCTGACACACACCTTAAACACACCTTAAACACACCTTAAACACACACCTTAAACACACACCTGACACACACCTGACACACACACCTTAAACACACACCTTAAACACACACCTTAAACACACCTGACACACACCTGACACACACCTTAAACACACCTGAAACACACCTGAAACACACCTGACACACACCTGACACACACCTTAAACACACCTTAAACACACCTTAAACACACCTCACACACACCTTAAACACACACCTGACACACACCTTAAACACACCTGACACACACCTTAAACACACACCTAACACACACCTTAAACACACCTGACACACACCTTAAACACACACCTGAAACACACACCTGACACACACCTTAAACACACCCCTGACACACACCTTAAACACACACCTGACACACACCTTAAACACACACCTGACACACACCTTAAACACACCTGACACACACCTTAAACACACCTGACACACACCTTAAACACACACCTGACACACACCTTAAACACACACCTGACACACACCTGACACACACCTTAAACACACACCTGACACACACCTTAAACACACACCTGACACACACCTGACACACACCTTAAACACACACCTGACACACACCTTAAACACACACCTGACACACACCTGACACACACCTAACACACACCTAACACACACCTTAAACACACACCTGACACACACCTTAAACACACACCTGACACACACCTTAAACACACACCTGACACACACCTAACACACACCTTAAACACACACCTAACACACACCTAACACACACCTTAAACACACACCTGACACACACCTTAAACACACACCTGACACACACCTGACACACACCTAACACACACCTTAAACACACACCTTAAACCCACACCTGACACACACCTTAAACACACACCTGACACACACCTTAAACACACACCTGACACACACCTTAAACACACCTGACACACACCTAACACACACCTAACACACACCTTAAACACACACCTGACACACACCTGACACACACCTTAAACACACACCTGACACACACCTAACACACACACCTGACACACACCTGACACACACCTTAAACACACACCTGACACACACCTTAAACACACACCTGACACACACCTTAAACACACACCTGACACACACCTGACACACACCTTAAACACACACCTAACACACACCTTAAACACACACCTGACACACACCTTAAACACACACCTGACACACACCTTAAACACACACCTGACACACACCTTAAACACACACCTGACACACACCTAACACACACCTTAAACACACACCTGACACACACCTTAAACACACACCTGACACACACCTTAAGGGGAACACTTAAGGAGATTCCTCACTAAGCGGCTTTGGTACCTGCTGAAGGAGGCCTGAGCCGCCCTGAAGACCTCCACCTGTCTGCTGTGGTCCTCTGAGCCCAGCTCACACTGCACAGCCTGACCCTCCACCAGGACCACCTGCTGTGGGGCACCAGACCACGTCAGACCACATTCAGGGGGAACCTCAGGACTACAGCATGTCTGAAGCTGCTGGTCACCTGTGGTGGCAGCGGCGTCGTTACCTGGTACAATGTGATGGACTGGGAGGCTGTCAGCAGCTGGTAGTCCAACTGCGGTGCTGGTCCCGGTCCCGGTCCTGGTCCTGGTCCACGACACTGGAAGAACAGCGGGGCTGTGTGCGTGGAGGCGAACAGGATGAGGAGGAAACAGCGGCTCTCTGACAGAACTCTGAAACAACAGAAACTCTGAGTGACACCAGAGCAGCAGCACAGTCTGAACACCTGGACCTCTGACAGGAAACTCACCTGTCCTGGAGGGCGGAGCCAAACAGGAACCGCAGACACCAGGCCCACACCTGAGGGCTGTACACGTGTGTGACTCCACTCAGCCAGCTGTCACATGACAGGAAGTGCATGAGCTACAGGTCACACAAACACAAGACAGAACACAGTCCTCCCTGTCCACATCCTGGTGTGTGAAGGACTGGGAGGTAGTAAAAGTGTTGGAACTGGTCCAGTAGATCACCTCAGAGTGTTATTCTAAGTGTGTGACAGCATCATGGAAAGGATCCCTACAGAGAGAGACCTGGAAGATCCTTTTGGTTTAACCACAAACAGCACACACACCAGACTACATTCACTAAAACAGGGATTTTAGAGAACAGGTGAGTGTGTGAGAGAGTGAGTGAGTGTGTGAGTGTGTGTGTGAGAGTGACTGTGTGTGTGTGTGAGAGTGAGTGAGTGAGTGTGAGTGAGTGTGTGAGAGAGTGTGAGTGAGTGTGTGAGTGACTGTGTGTGTGAGAGAGTGACTGTGTGTGAGAGTGAGTGTGTGTGGCTCACAGTCCGACCAGCGGCAGGCTGGAGGCTTTGGGGTCGGACTCCAGCAGCAGGAGGACTTTCCTGGTCTGATCCATGGTCAGAAACCTGAAACACCACAAACAGACGGTTCACACTCACCTGGCTCCCTCACAACAAGCCCCCCCCCCCCCCCCCCCTTTCCCGTTCCTACCCTCTCTGACGGGCGCCGTGTGGCGGCGGTCGGTTGGCGGAGGTGAGACTCCTCAGCAGAGCGGTGGGGATGATGGGGACGGCTCGGACCGGCTGGACGTCCACGCCGATGGCCGGACAGACGGACGACCAGCTGAGGCTGAAGGCGGCGGCGTCAGACCGCCGACAGCAGACGACACGACCTCCGACCCTCATCAGCTGGGACAGATCCAGAGTCTGTCTGCCGCCCACACACTGCTGCAGCACCTGAGACACAGACAGGCAGGCGGGGCACCTCAGACCTGGTCCGCCTGGCCCACACAGACCCGATCATCGGGACCAGATCCTGGACTTGGCGGACCGAGGGGGCCGTGACCTCTGAGCTGCAGGTGTCAGACTCACCTTGAAGCAGTGGTGGAACTCAGCCTCTGATTGGACGACTGTGTCGGACGCCGTCTCCACCTGCGTGGAGAACAAACAGGGAACCAGCACGTCTCCGGGCAGCAGGGCAGAGGGGACCCTGCCCGGGGCTCCGGCCTGGTCCCGACCCGGATCGAACCGGTCCAGAGTAACTGTGACCCCCTCCTCATCTGGACCACACACACACACACACACACACACATACACAGGGGTTAATACAGGCCTGACAGCAGCTGGACCAATCAGAGCTGAGGAGGAGGAGCAGGTGACCTCTGACCTGCGTCCACAGACAGCGTCCCCAGGAAGAAGCAGTGGAGGCGGGGCTTGTTACTGTGATGGGCGTGGCGCTGAGCCAGTCGCAGAGCTTTCTCCAAGAGCAGCACCCGAGGCTTCCTGCACACACACAGACAGACAGACACACAGACAGACACACAGACAGACACACAGACAGACAGACACACAGACCAGTTTTTTATTATCTAATGACTATTTGAATATTCATGACTCACTGTCATTAACATCACAACTAAACAGATAAAAGTGAAATAAATGTTTTTGGCCCTTAAAATGGTTCTGAGTAAAAAATCAATTAGACACCTGTGGACACGTGTGTGTGTGTGTGTGTGTGTGTGTGTGCACCTGTGGGAGCACAGCTGGAGGCGGAGCTTCTCTCCTGTGGGGGTGCCGTCCCACAGAGCTGATCTGGACTTGGGGAAGCTGAGCTTGCCGACGGCCTTCGTGGAGCTCCTGTTGGACACGAGGAAACGTCAGCTGACACCTGACATCACATTCTCACAGTTCTATCCGCTGAAGAACAAGAGGATTTATTATTTTATTTTATTTAAATCTGACATCTGCAGTTTGTTTTATTGTCAGTGTCAGTGGGTAAACATCCCATAATAACCTTCATGCTGTAGTTCAGCTGGTCTGTGGACTACTTTCAGGCTTTAGTAAACACAGGAGGCTTCTGTCATGGAGGGAACGTTATTATCGGACTGAGAACATCCACATGGTGGTGATTCCCCAGGAGAGCAGGAGAGGAGCGGCCATGTTGGATGGTGCTAACAGTTAGCCTCCTGCTAACGTTAGCTAAAGGCTGCAGCTGATTCCAGTTCATGTTTCTGTAGAAATAAGACGCTGAGTCTCAGAACAGCTTTGGGACCACAAAGAGGACTGGTCAAAGACCGGGGGTGTCTGTCAGAGGGTCATCGGTTCCCCAGCCCCCCAGGTGGACCCCCCCCCCTGTTCTCTGGTTCAGATGGAAAATACTGCAGACACGTTAAAGGACTGAATCCTCTTCCTGTCTCTGGGTGCTGGGACATGATCCCAGTCGCTCAGCTCTCCTGCTGGGGCTCATTGAGGCCCCGCAGACAGCCTGGGTTACCTGGTGGGGGGGCAGGTGTGACACCCAGCAGGTGTTGTTGACTTGAACCTGGTGTGCCGACATTAACTCACCTTCCTCTGACATTCTCCGGAGTAAAAACCGCCTCAAACGCTCCGGACGGCAGAGCCTGGAGGTTCACCGGGCAGCTCATCCCTGCTGTGGCCGACAGAGATGAACTATGAGCGGGGAGGGAACGCTCGGAGTCCCGCTAACAG
>NC_092017.1:29038880-29073880 GCF_042242105.1 Pempheris klunzingeri | reverse complement strand
GATATAAAGGAGTTAAAATGAGCTCAGCCTGAGCATCAGATGGAACAGGACACATTACTGCTGTAGTGTGTAGTGAACACCGTGAGAGGACACACTGATCACACATGGAACATAAAGCCTCCAATAATCAGCAAATATCCACCAAATGTTTCTCTCTCCTCACTTTATGCTTCTCAAAAACAAACTTCCTGTCCACAGAGGAGGTGGGGTTGTGTTGGGCTTCTATCTGCTGCTTGTGATCACCTTTACCTGCATTTATCTCTTTAAAACTGGTATTAAAGGGTCACTCCCCTGTTTCTACCCATGATCCTCTCTGTCCTCATCCTGGTGTGTGAGTGACTGGTAGGTAGTAAAAGTGTTGGAACTGGTCCAGTAGATCACCTCAGCCAGCAGACACCAAACGGGCTGCAATGGCTGCAACGTGATCCTTTGGGACAACTGCACCTGATCACAGTAGGTCCACTAAAAGAGCTTGTTTGATCCACTGACAGGCTCAGAGTGTTATTCTAAGTGTGTGACAGCATCATGGAAAGGATCCCTACAGAGAGAGACCTGGAAGATCCTTTTGGTTTAACCACAAACAGCACACACACCAGACTACATTCACTAAAACAGGGATTTTAGAGCTGCTGCCTCCACCAGTCAGTGTGTTGGTGTTGAATGAACCCTTTAAAACACCGAAGTCACAAAACAACATAAACACACTGACTGATGGAGCAGCAGCTCCTAAATCCCTGTTTTAGTGAATGTAGTCTGGTGTGTGTGCAGAGAGCGATAGAACGGCTGTTTGTGGTTAAACCAAAAGGATCTTCTACTGGACCAGTTCCAACACTTTTACCACCTATCAGTCTTTCAGACACCAGGAAGTGGACAGAGAGGATCATGGGTAAAAATCTCCTAGGTCTCCTTTAATATGAGGACAGTGAACGCATCATATCAGGGTCCCCATGGTGGATTCATGAATGATTGGATGCAGCTCAGTAATCACGTTGATGAAAAAATATTTAGGTGCATCTTTGTGTTTCAGCCTCCTCTGCTGGGTTTTCTACTCCCTCCGTCCGTCTCTTCAGGCAGCGTCTTTTTTTTTTTGCTTGTTGTTTTGAGTTTCTCTCCCTGCTGCTTCTAACACGCTGTCTTTTCTTCACAGCAGTGTCCACCACGATATAACAGTTGGTACTAAGGTAGGCACCCCTGCTTCCTCCTCCTCCTCCTCTTCCTCCTCCTCCTCCTGCTGCTGCTGCTCTGTTTGGTTTGTTTTCTGCTGTGAACGTCTTTTGCTGCCATGTGGGAACAGTTCAGAGGTTTTCTCTGTAATTAGCGTCAAGGCCTCTCAGTGTTCGACTCCAGCAGTGATTGAGTCACATTCCACAACACGTCTGAGGATAATCACACGAGTCGACAACATGAGCACGCTGAGCACGCTCCTAAAGCCCCACACCGCCCTGTCACAGCCCGCCGGACATCAATGCTAGAGAGTCATTAACGCTGACTGATTGATTGACGTTTCAAGCAGAAATCTAACTGATGTTCTTGTCCCCCCCCCCCCCAGATGTGAGGAGTGGCTTCCTCCTGTGTCTTATATGACTGGAAATTGACCCTTAGCTAAGCCCCGCCCCCCATCGTTACCGTTGCTACGTCTGTCAAGCTCCCTGCACCTGGCAAATCAACAGAGTGATCAATGAGCAGACTGATCGATGAGCAGACTGATCAATGAGCAGGGCAGTCGATGGTCTCAGGTGTCAGTCACGTTTGTTCTGAGCTGCTCTTTATGGAAACAGTCTGAGAGAACACTGTTATGAACTGGAGCTGGAGAGATAAAGATTGATCGATTGACAGAGGATCATCTTTATTTTCTTGTTTAAACAGCTTCACTCTGCTGGTGCGTTCAGGGACCATCAGACTCCAGACATCTGAGTTCCTCTGACAGGAAACGGAACGCATTTAAACACCAGTCGATTCTTTACAACGCGATCAATAATGAAAACAATGTAATTATTGATAAGTTGCAGCTGCAGCTTCACTCGGCTATAATCACCTGATAACAGGGTTTAGTGTTTCATTTCTACTTTACATCATTCTGTTGTGTTGACGTGTTTTCTACATGTTTTCCGTCACTCAAAGTGTTTGACGCCATTACTGAGTCATTTAGTGGAGGTTTTAAGGCTCCTCAGACCTCTTGATAAGAAGATGTTGTTTTGTTGATAGATAAAGATTGATTGATTTATTTTGGTGATGATGATGAATGCCTGAATTCTCTTATTTACTTTAAGTCATCAGTTTAATCCTTGTAGTGACTGAATTTAATATCCATTCAGAACAGGCTCTGTGTTTCCTGTCTTAAATCTTTGATAATTTGAATGGGGTTTGGTGTGGCAGGTAGGAGGGAAGTGTCAGGTACCTGCTGTCGAGCTCTGAACCCGTTCGTCTGCTCAGGTGTGTCTGGTTTTATTGGAGCCGGCTGATCAGTTTGATCACCAGGTCTAACTGCTAGCTAAAGAGGATGAGCGCTAACAGGCTAACTGCTAGCTAAAGAGGATGAGCGCTAACAGGCTAACTGCTGCTGTCCTGTCCAGAGGTGCTGCTAACATCAGGCTACAGCTGATCATTTATTTAAGTACTGTTTAAAATAAGCTAAGCTAACACAGGAACAACAAACACAGGGGACTCATGAGCATGTAGCGTCAGCGTCAGAGATCAGTGATGTGGGATTTAATCCTGGAAACACCGACTCCACAGCGTCTCTGAGTCAGAGCGATTTTAGTTTAAACTGGTTTGTTCAGTGTGACGCTGTCGGCGTCTCCGGGGGACAAAAACAGACATGGTGCTGAGAGCTCTGGATGATCTGATCTGTGGGTTTTGGAGGAAGCTCAGAGTTCCTTGAGCTTCGCTAACAGAGTTTATTGCTCACAGGAGGCATCACTCTGTTTGTTTACGTGCGCCAAGTCTCAAGCTGCTCCTATAAAAGTACTTTATATCGTTTATTGTACATGTCAGTGGGCGTTAATGTCAAAAACTGTCTGTATGGTTGGAGGGGAGAACTACAGGAAACAACAGCGCTGTCCTCTTCCTGTTCTGGTCGACGTTCCTCCTTTGTGCCGTAAATCCAGCCTTCATTTCCCAGGAGATGGTAGCCGGTAGCCCACAGACCTGCAGGCGGAGATTTGATAGAGCAGAAAGATTTCCCCAGAGCCTCATTGGTGTTTCTGCTTATTGTCCTCATTGTGGCTCCATAGACCTCCACTACACACTGACACACTGACTAACTAACACACACACACTATAGACCTCCACTACACACTGACACACTGACTAACTAACACACACACACTATAGACCTCCACTACACACTGACACACTGACTAACTAGCACACACACACACTATAGACCTCCACTACACACTAACACACTGACTAACTAACACACACACACTATAGACCTCCACTACACACTGACACACTGACTAACTAGCACACACACACACACTATAGACCTCCACTACACACTAACACACTGACTAACTAACACACACACACACTATAGACCTCCACTACACACTGACACACTGACTAACTAGCACACACACACTATAGACCTCCACTACACACTAACACACTGACTAACTAACACACACACACTATAGACCTCCACTACACACTGACACACTGACTAACTAGCACACACACACACTATAGACCTCCACTACACACTAACACACTGACTAACTAACACACACACACACTATAGACCTCCACTACACACTAACACACTGACTAACTAGCACACACACACTATAGACCTCCACTACACACTGACACACTGACTAACTAACACACACACACACACACACACACACACACTATAGACCTCCACTACACACTGACACACTGACTAACTAACACACACACACACACACACACACACACACTATAGACCTCCACTACACACTGACACACTGACTAACTAGCACACACACACACTATAGACCTCCACTACACACTGACACACTGACTAACTAGCACATACACACACACACACACTATAGACCTCCACTACACACCGACACACTGACTAACTAGCACACACACACTATAGACCTCCACTACACACTGACACACTGACTAACTAGCACACACACACTATAGACCTCCACTACACACTGACACACTGACTAACTAGCACACACACACTATAGACCTCCACTACACACTAACACACTGACTAACTAGCACACACACTATAGACCTCCACTACACACTGACACACTGACTAACTAGCACACACACACTATAGACCTCCACTACACACTAACACACTGACTAACTAGCACACACACACACACACACACACTATAGACCTCCACTACACACTGACACACTGACTAACTAGCACACACACACACTATAGACCTCCACTACACACTGACACACTGACTAACTAGCACACACACACACACTATAGACCTCCACTACACACTGACACACTGACTAACTAACACACACACACTATAGACCTCCACTACACACTGACACACTGACTAACTAACACACACACACTATAGACCTCCACTACACACTAACACACTGACTAACTAGCACACACACACTATAGACCTCCACTACACACTGACACACTGACTAACTAGCACACACACACTATAGACCTCCACTACACACTGACACACTGACTAACTAGCACACACACACTATAGACCTCCACTACACACTGACACACTGACTAACACACACACACACTATAGACCTCCACTACACACTAACACACTGACTAACTAACACACACACACTATAGACCTCCACTACACACTAACACACTGACTAACTAGCACACACACACTATAGACCTCCACTACACACTAACACACTGACTAACTAGCACACACACACTATAGACCTCCACTACACACTGACACACTGACTAACTAACACACACACACACACACACACACACACACACACACTATAGACCTCCACTACACACTGACACACTGACTAACTAGCACACACACACACTATAGACCTCCACTACACACTGACACACTGACTAACTAGCACATACACACACACACACTATAGACCTCCACTACACACCGACACACTGACTAACTAGCACACACACACTATAGACCTCCACTACACACTGACACACTGACTAACTAGCACACACACACTATAGACCTCCACTACACACTAACACACTGACTAACTAGCACACACACACTATAGACCTCCACTACACACTGACACACTGACTAACTAACACACACACACATACACACTATAGACCTCCACTACACACTGACACACTGACTAACTAGCACACACACACTATAGACCTCCACTACACACCGACACACTGACTAACTAGCACACACACACTATAGACCTCCACTACACACTGACACACTGACTAACTAGCACACACACACTATAGACCTCCACTATACACCGACACACTGACTAACTAGCACACACACACTATAGACCTCCACTACACACTGACACACTGACTAACTAGCACACACACACTATAGACCTCCACTACACACTGACACACTGACTAACTAGCACACACACACACTATAGACCTCCACTACACACTGACACACTGACTAACTAGCACACACACACACACACACACACTATAGACCTCCACTACACACTGACACACTGACTAACTAGCACACACACACACTATAGACCTCCACTACACACTAACACACTGACAAACTAGCACACACACACACTATAGACCTCCACTACACACTGACACACTGACTAACTAGCACACACACACTATAGACCTCCACTACACACTGACACACTGACTAACTAGCACACACACACACTATAGACCTCCACTACACACTGACACACTGACTAACTAACACACACACACACTATAGACCTCCACTACACACTAACACACTGACAAACTAGCACACACACACACTATAGACCTCCACTACACACTGACACACTGACTAACTAGCACACACACACTATAGACCTCCACTACACACTGACACACTGACTAACTAGCACACACACACACTATAGACCTCCACTAACTTTTACTACACACACTCAGAGGTCAACGGACCCTTTGGCTCTGCTAGTTCGTGGTCCCAGCAGCCTTTGCTCACATTCCTCGGCTCTCTTCAGTAATCATGTTCGGTATGCGCCCGGTGGCTGCTGCCGCCACCGCCGCTGGTTTTAGGACTAAAAACAGGACCTGAGCCAAAACCACATGAGGGCAGAGAGAAGCTGTGATCTGAGAGCAGGAAGTGACGGGAGCAAAGGCTGCTGGGAGGAGGAGGGGGAGGACAGCTCTCCTGTTTCCTCCTCTGGCCTCAGGTGAGTCACCTGAAACCAGCATGAACACTCAGATCAGCTCCTGTTAAAGGGACAGTCTGTTTTTTTTATCCAGCAGTTTGTTCACACCCAGAAAATAAGTCAGCAGGTCTGTTAAAGTGTATTATATTATTATTATTATTATAATATAATATAATATAATATAATATAATATAATATAATATAATATAATATAATATAATATAATATATATTATATTATATTATATTATATTATAATTTAGTTTCTGGTTTTATTTTAACAACTTGTCAGTCTGTCTGTGGGGGTCTGTCCTCTACAGCTTGAGGCAGGTGTTCGGCAGGCGGTTCAGGTCCGGGGGGGGGGGGGGGGGGGGGCAGGACTCTGGTTTCTGCTCTATTATTTATGTGAGCAGCAGTAAGAAGATCTGAGCTGCTTTTGTTCTGATACAAACCTGCTCAGGTTCCTCTGAAACACACCTGAGGAGGCCCACACACCCCAGCAGCATACCGGTAACCACGGTAATGATGGTATTAATAAGGGGCCGTCACTGTAACCGCTGAGTTTAACCACCTTCCTACCGATGATGGTGGGCTGCCATCAGCCAGCTGTGATGTCTGAAGACCGTGTGCTCTCGCCGGAGCGTGGAGTAACGTAGAGAGAGCCGAAGCCCTGGGGGCGGTAACATCCTCAGTAAAAACAGACCTGATGGTAGCAGGTTTATTGATTGATTGATTTATTAATTGATAGATTGACTTTATCGAGTGAAGGCTCCTCTCCTCCGCAGTTTCTGTGTGTGTGTGTGTGTGTGTCGAGGCTCTTATTGTGAAAGGGAAGGCTAATTTTGTCAACGTTCAGGTGACGAATAAAGTTCTCATGGACTGTGTCAACTCGTCATATAGAGAAAGTCAAACTATTGATCCACAGATACAAAGCAGGAAGGAGTTCAGAAACATTAACCATCAGCAAAGGTCCAACTGTGAGGGATCAATGAGCAGAAATCCAAACAAATCAATAGTCCGTAACAGTAGTCCATGCGTATCAATAGTCTGTATCAACAGTCCATGCGTATCAATAGTCTGTATCAACAGTCTGTATCAACAGTCCATATCAATAGTCTGTATCAACAGTCCATATGTATCAATAGTCTGTATCAACAGTCCATATGTATCAATAGTCTGTATCAACAGTCCATATGTATCAATAGTCTGTATCAACAGTCCATATGTATCAATAGTCTGTATCAACAGTCCGTATCAATAGTCTGTATCAACAGTCCATATCAACAGTCTGTATCAACAGTCCATATGTATCAATAGTCTGTATCAACAGTCCATATCAATAGTCTGTATCAACAGTCCGTATCAATAGTCTGTATCAACAGTCCATATCAATAGTCTGTATCAACAGTCCATATGTATCAATAGTCTGTATCAACAGTCCATATGTATCAATAGTCTGTATCAACAGTCCGTATCAATAGTCTGTATCAACAGTCCATATCAACAGTCTGTATCAACAGTCCATATGTATCAATAGTCTGTATCAACAGTCCATATCAATAGTCTGTATCAACAGTCCATATCAATAGTCTGTATCAACAGTCCATATCAACAGTCTGTATCAACAGTCCATATCAATAGTCTGTATCAACAGTCCATATGTATCAATAGTCTGTATCAATAGTCTGTATCAACAGTCTGTATCAATAGTCTGTATCAACAGTCCATATGTATCAATAGTCTGTATCAACAGTCCATATCAATAGTCTGTATCAACAGTCCATATGTATCAATAGTCTGTATCAACAGTCCATATCAACAGTCTGTATCAACAGTCCATATCAACAGTCTGTATCAACAGTCCATATGTATCAATAGTCTGTATCAACAGTCCATATGTATCAATAGTCTGTATCAACAGTCCATATCAACAGTCTGTATCAACAGTCCATATGTATCAATAGTCTGTATCAACAGTCCATATCAATAGTCTGTATCAACAGTCCATATGTATCAATAGTCTGTATCAACAGTCCATATGTATCAATAGTCTGTATCAACAGTCCATATGTATCAATAGTCTGTATCAACAGTCCATATGTATCAATAGTCTGTATCAACAGTCCATATGTATCAATAGTCTGTATCAACAGTCCGTATCAATAGTCTGTATCAACAGTCCATATCAACAGTCTGTATCAACAGTCCATATGTATCAATAGTCTGTATCAACAGTCCATATCAATAGTCTGTATCAACAGTCCATATCAATAGTCTGTATCAACAGTCCATATCAACAGTCTGTATCAACAGTCCATATCAATAGTCTGTATCAACAGTCCATATGTATCAATAGTCTGTATCAATAGTCTGTATCAACAGTCTGTATCAATAGTCTGTATCAACAGTCCATATGTATCAATAGTCTGTATCAACAGTCCATATCAATAGTCTGTATCAACAGTCCATATGTATCAATAGTCTGTATCAACAGTCCATATCAACAGTCTGTATCAACAGTCCGTATCAATAGTCTGTATCAACAGTCCATATGTATCAATAGTCTGTATCAACAGTCCATATCAACAGTCTGTATCAACAGTCCGTATCAACAGTCCATATGTATCAACAGTCTGTATCAACAGTCCATATGTATCAATAGTCTGTATCAACAGTCCATATCAACAGTCTGTATCAACAGTCCATATGTATCAACAGTCCGTATCAATAGTCTGTATCAACAGTCCGTATCAATAGTCTGTATCAACAGTCCGTATCAATAGTCTGTATCAACAGTCCGTATCAATAGTCTGTATCAATAGTCTGTATCAGTCCTTTGGGGTGGGGGGGTCTAGGCTGATGTCAGTGCTGGACACCGAAAGGACTCTTTCAGTCCACCTGTCCTTGTGGTCCGGTTTAAGGTGGTCTGGTTTAAGGTGGTCCGGTTTAAGGTGGTCTGGTTTAAGGTGGTCCGGTTTAAGGTGGTCCGGTTTAAGGTGGTCTGGTTTAAGGTGGTCCGGTTTAAGGTGGTCCGGTTTAAGGTGGTCTGGTTTAAGGTGGTCCGGTTTAAGGTGGTCCGGTTTAAGGTGGTCCGGTTTAAGGTGGTCCGGTTTAAGGTGGTCTGGTGGTTCCTCAGTGACCTCTGGTGGCAGAAACATGGGCTGCATGTGTGCTGTGCCCCCCCCCATATTACAGCAGATTAATTGATCAGTCGATGGACAAAAGAATTAATCTGTGTGTTTATGTGTGTGTGTGTGTGTGTGTGTGTGTGTGTGTGTGTATTTCTTTGTGTTTATGTGTGTGTGTGTGTGTGTGTGTGTGTGTATTTCTGTGTGTTTATGTGTGTGTGTGTGTGTATTTCTGTGTGTGTGTGTGTGTGTGTGTGTGTGTATTTCTCTGTGTTTGTGTGTGTGTGTGTGTGTTTGTGTGTGTGTATTTCTGTGTGTTTATGTGTGTGTGTGTATTTCTGTGTGTGTGTGTATTTCTGTGTGTTTATGTGTGTGTGTGTGTGTGTATTTCTCTGTGTTTGTGTGTGTGTGTGTGTTTGTGTGTGTGTATTTCTGTGTGTTTATGTGTGTGTGTGTATTTCTCTGTGTGTGTGTGTGTATTTCTCTGTGTGTGTGTGTGTGTGTGTGTGTGTGTGTATTTCTCTGTGTGTGTGTGTGTGTGTGTGTGTGTGTATTTCTGTGTGTTTATGTGTGTGTGTGTGTATTTCTGTGTTTTTATATGTGTGTTTGTGTGTTTCAGAGAGGATCTGACGAGCTTTTCTCCAGCGTCTCCATCGGCCCGTATATCATGAGCACCACAGGTCAGCTTTTATTTTGAAAATCTAAAAATAATGAGTGATTGAATTGATCCTGATCGATGAGCCCGTCTGTTATTGCTGTTTAACAGACTGTTGCTATGGAAACCATAGTCATCTTTAAATCACGGCTGATTTCTTCAGTCTGACCGATGAAATCCCCGAAAGCTGCCGTCAACTCATGTGACCTGTGATGCGTTTCCTCTGTAGCCAATGGCAACGACAGCAAGAAGTTCAAAGGTGACATAAGAGGTCCCGGGGCGCCGTCCAGGGTCATCCACATCCGCAAGCTCCCCAACGACATCACCGAGGCCGAGGTCATCAGCCTGGGGCTGCCGTTCGGAGACGTCACCAACCTGCTGATGCTCAAAGCCAAGAACCAGGTGACTGTTTGGACTGGGTGGGTCCGGTCCTGTACCGGTCCTGTACTGGTACCGTAACCTCATGTGAAATGGACTCACCTGGCCTGACCTGTTCTGACCCGTCCCGTGTTGTTCTGACCCGTCCTGTCTCTCAGGCCTTCTTAGAGATGAATTCGGAGGAGGCGGCCCAGAACATGGTGGGGTATTACTCCACAGTGATGCCCATCATCAGACACCATCCGGTCTACGTCCAGTTCTCCAACCACAAGGAGCTCAAGACCGACAACTCCCCCAACCAGGAGGTACGTCTCACTTCCTGTTGTTAGCGCCTGTTAGCCTCTGTTAGCATGCGACCAGAACCCCGCTACCGTTAGCATGCCCTCACCCTCCGTCCCCCCTCCCCCCCCTCAGAGGGCCCAGGCAGCTCTTCGGGCTCTCAGTACGTCTCATGTGGACACGGCTGTGGCGGCCCCGAGCTCAGTGCTGAGGGTGGTGGTGGAGAACCTGGTCTACCCCGTCACGCTGGATGCCCTGTGCCAGGTAACGACATCACGACACAAAGCTCCACCTGCGATAACACCAGAGCGTCTCACTGAACGTCCACCTGGCTGCTTACACCTGTTTAACTTATCGTCTGGTCCTCAGATCTTCTCCAAGTTCGGCACGGTGCTGCGGATCATCGTCTTCACCAAGAACAGCCAGTTCCAGGCTCTGCTGCAGTATCCCGACGGAGCGTCCGCCCAGGCAGCCAAGCTGGTGAGTCCCCCCCCCCAGGGAGTACAGACAGTTTGACAGTGAGCGCCTGTCGCCCTGATAACCGTCTGTCGCCCTGATAACCGTCTGTCCTGCTGCTTCCAGTCTCTGGATGGGCAGAACATCTACAACGGCTGCTGCACTCTGAGGATCAGCTTCTCCAAACTCACCAGCCTCAACGTCAAATACAACAACGAGAAGAGCCGCGACTTCACCAGGCCAGACCTTCCCTCCGGAGACAGCCAGCCCCCCATGGAGCACCCGGCCATGGCTACAGCCTTCAGTAAGACCACAGACCAACAGCGTCGCCACAGACCAACACCACCACCACAGACCAACAGCGTCGCCACCGACCAACACCACCACCACAGACCAACAGCGTCGCCACCGACCAACAGCGTCGCCACAGACCAACAGCGTCGCCACAGACCAACACCACCACCACAGACCAACACCACCACCACAGACCAACAGCGTCACCACAGACCAACACCACCACTACAGACCAACAGCGTCGCCACAGACCAACACCACCACCACAGACCAACACCACCACCACAGACCAACAGCGTCACCACAGACCAACACCACCACCACAGACCAACACCACCACCACAGACCAACAGCGTCACCACAGACCAACACCACCACTACAGACCAACAGCATCGCCACAGACCAACAGCGTCGCCACAGACCAACACCACCACCACAGACCAACACCACCACCACAGACCAACAGCGTCACCACAGACCAACACCACCACCACAGACCAACAGCGTCGCCACAGACCAACAGCGTCGCCACAGACCAACACCACCACCACAGACCAACACCACCACCACCACAGACCAACAGCGTCACCACAGACCAACACCACCACCACAGACCAACAGCGTCACCACAGACCAACAGTGTCACCACAGACCAACACCACCACCACAGACCAACAGTGTCACCACAGACCAACACCACCACCACCACAGACCAACAGCATCACCACAGACCAACATCACCACCACCGACCAACACCACCACCACAGACCAACAGCGTCACCACAGACCAACAGCGTCACCACAGACCAACACCACCACCACAGACCAACACCACCACCACAGACCAACAGCGTCACCACAGACCAACACCACCACCACCACAGACCAACAGCGTCACCACAGACCAACAGCGTCACCACAGACCAACACCACCACCACAGACCAACAGCGTCACCACAGACCAACAGCGTCACCACAGACCAACACCACCACCACAGACCAACAGCGTCACCACAGACCAACACCACCACCACCACAGACCAACAGTGTCACCACAGACCAACACCACCACCACAGACCAACAGTGTCACCACAGACCAACACCACCACCACCACAGACCAACATCACCACCACAGACCAACAGCGTCACCACAGACCAACAGCGTCACCACAGACCAACACCACCACCACAGACCAACAGCGTCACCACAGACCAACAGCGTCACCACCACCACAGACCAACACCACCACCACAGACCTCCTCATTTTAGATGACTTATTTAAACGTGCAGCAGGTGTAGCAGGTGTAGCAGGTGTAACAGGTGCAGCAGGTGCAGCAGGTGCAGGTGTAGTAACCTGCTCAGTGGGAACTGACCCTGTGGCTCTGGTGTCTCCTCTCTGCAGCTCCAGGTATCATCTCACCTGCTCCGTACGGCGGAGCCACTCACGCCTTCCCGCCAGCCTTCACCATCCAGCCTGCAGGTGAGCCTCACCTGTGGAGCTCCAGTCCAGCGGTGTCGTGTTTGTCAGAGGAAGGTCAGAGCAGAGACACACTTTGATACAACAGAGGCCATGTTTGTGGACCAGTCACAGGAGAACTCCTGGGTCCTACCTGTTCATACTCTGGTCCCTAAGTGACTGGTGTTGGAAAAGTGTTGGAACTGGTCCAGTAGATCACCTCAGTGTGTGACAGCATCATGGAAAGGATCCCTACAGAGAGAGACCTGGAAGATCCTTTTGGTTTAACCACAAACAGCACACACACCAGACTACATTCACTAAAACAGGGATTTTAGAGCTGCTGCTCCATCAGTCAGTGTGTTTGTGTTATTGTGTTACATAAATATTGTGTTGGATCTGAACTGACCCCTAAAAACTCTAAAGTCATGAAACAACACAAACAGCAGAGCAGCAGCTCCTGTGTCCTGGGAGCTAAAATCCCTAAAACACTCTGAGCCTGTCAGTGGATCAAACAAGCTCTTTTAGTGGACCTACTGTGATCAGGTGCAGTTGTCCCAAAGGATCACGTTGCAGCCATTGCAGCCCGTTTGGTGGCTGCTGGCTGAGGTGATCTACTGGACCAGTTCCAACACTTTTACTACCTACCAGTCACTCAGACACCAGGATGTGGACAGAGAGGATCATGGGTAGAAACAGGAGGTCATACCTGTGCTTGGGTTGCTTGTAGTTTGTCTCTGGTCTGCAGTTAAAACATATTTACGGTTTCTTACATTTCGTTAACTCTTATTTTGCAGTAAACTTTGCTGCCTGTAAGCACAGTGACATTTCAGCCAATCAGCTCTCTGCTCATGTTGCCTTCATTTCAAAATAAGAGCACGCTGTTCTTCCAGATGGCGTCTCCTGAGAGGAACAATTCAGATGTGTGCATGTGTTTAAGAAGCAGGTTATCTGGAGGTGTGATCAGGTGTCTCCTGCAGCTGTTCCATGGTTGTTCACTCATCTCACCTCTCCCAGTGTCCCTCCCCTATCCAGGCCTGACGGTCCCCGCTCTGCCCGGAGGCCTGGCCTCTCTGTCCCTCCCCGGGGCCACCAGGCTGGGATTCCCCCCCCTCCCTTCTGGGGTCTGTGTCCTGCTGATCAGCAACCTGAACCCCGAGGTGGGTCCTTTACTCTGTGTCTCTGACCGCCATCATCATCACCATCATCACCACCATTAGGTCCCCCAGCAGGACGTCTGAGGGCCTCTAACACCTTCCAGCACAGACCTGATTCATGGTTTTAATGTGATGTGATGGGTTAAAGAACATCTCAGCCTCACGTGTCTCTCTGGAGCTTCACATTATGATGTCATTATGTCATTGAATAAACCTACCAACCACCTGCAGAGAAAAGCAGAACAAGGTGAAGTACAGAGGTTTGTAAAGACAGTTTGATGCCCACATGTGAATGTCCACATCCTGGTGTCTGAATGACTGCTAGGTGTTAAAAGTGTTGGGACTGGTCCAGTAGATCAGTAGATTCTGGTTGTGTGTTACACATATTGTGTAGCAGACCAGCAGCAGACCAGCAGCTCCTGTGTAAAATGACTGTTTTTCTGAATGGAGTCTGGTGAGAGTCTCATTAACTGTCCTTACAAACCTCCGACATCACCAACATCACAGCCAATCAGAGCGGTCGCACCTCTGTATCATCACAGGCGGACAGAAGCCCTTGTGGTCACACCTGAGTGATGTCACAACTATTGTGCACTCTGATTGGCTGTTTGAGCCTGTGATGTCAGACTGTCACTGATGTTTTTTATCGTTTGTGTCACCGTCTGACTTCCTGTGGTGAGTTTAATGCCTTTATATTAAACCTGTTGACTCCTCACACACAGACACACACCTGAGCAGACACACACCTGAGCAGTCACACACCTGAGCAGACACACACCTGAGCAGACACACACACCTGAGCAGACACACACCTGAGCAGACACACACGAGCAGACACACACCTGAGCAGACACACACCTGAGCAGACACACACGAGCAGACACACACCTGAGCAGACACACACGAGCAGACACACACCTGAGCAGACACGTGAACATGTTCTCCTCATATTGTCATGATCTGACCCCTCCTCTCCAAAGGTAATTAACCTTCTGATTGACCCCTCACCTGTCTTTTTGTTGTTGTTTTTTCCCCTTTAATTTGTTGCCATGGAAACGCCTCGGACCCTCCACCTGTCCTGCCCTCCCACCTTTACCTGTCCTGTCCCTCCGCTGCCTTCTCTGCTGTCTTTAAAGAGAGTAACGCCCCACTGCCTCTTTATTCTCTTCGGTATGTTGCCTCTAGCTTCTTATTTTGAATTCTGGTCCCAGCTGATGTTCTGATTTTAGTCTGTTTGTTTCCTCTTTTGGTTTTTAATGAAAACAATGAGTGTCTGCTGGTTTTGTCAGATTTTGTGTGTTGATTTGAGTTAATTCACAATATGTGCAGCTTTCCATCGGTGCCTCACCTGGACAGGTGTGTTCACTGACCATAAACCAACAGTTCAACATGATGTGGCTGTCAGGGCAGCGGGTGGTCCAAGTTCACTTTGACTGTTGAAGCTTTAAAGGGGGGGCACGGGGGGGGGCACAGTCCTAGTTTGTGACGTGGTGGAGGAGTTTAGTTTGAGCTGCTCAGCCTGGTGCTTCTGGTTCTGGTTCTGGTTCTGGTTCCGGTCTGTTTTCTCTACTGAGAGTCACTAAAATGACAAACCAATATTTGGATCATTTCTTTCCTCACCTGCAGCAGGACGACCTGGAAGGGCCACAGGTACCGCTCACCTGGCCTCAGGTGTGTGTGCATGAAATAAGACCATCAACAGAGAGGCCCGTCGGGGGCCACAGGGAGGACGCTCCATTATTTTATCAGTGTGATTCCATCAGATTTAATTGTGAGGCCGTCATGTTGGATTAATTCCAGATCAATAACTAGGATCAGTAGTGTTTAACCTGTCAGAGCTGCAGGATCCAGTCAGTCAGTCAGTCAGACGACCAGAGGACTAAACAATAAGAAGGAAGTCCAAAGCTGAGGATTTAAAATTGGGCAGTTTGGGGGCAGCCGGACACTCAGAGGCTGCTTGTCCCAGACAAACCTCCCAGGAAGCTGATACCGACCAATCAGAGGACGCTTCTTCATAGACTGATACCGACCAATCAGAGGACGCTTCTTTACAGACTGATACCGACCAATCAGAGGACGCTTCTTTATACAGACTGATACCGACCAATCAGAGGACGCTTCTTTACAGACTGATACCGACCAATCAGAGGACGCTTCTTTACAGACTGATACCGACCAATCAGAGGACGCTTCTTCATAGACTGATACCGACCAATCAGAGGACGCTTCTTTACAGACTGATACCGACCAATCAGAGGACGCTTCTTCATAGACTGATACCGACCAATCAGAGGACGCTTCTTCATAGACTGATACCGACCAATCAGAGGACGCTTCTTTACAGACTGATACCGACCAATCAGAGGACGCTTCTTCATACAGACTGATACCGACCAATCAGAGGACGCTTCTTTATACAGACTGATACCGACCAATCAGAGGACGCTTCTTTACAGACTGATACCGACCAATCAGAGGACGCTTCTTTACACAGACTGATACCGACCAATCAGAGGACGCTTCTTTATACAGACTGATACCGACCAATCAGAGGACGCTTCTTTATAGACTGATACCGACCAATCAGAGGACGCTTCTTTATAGACTGATACCGACCAATCAGAGGACGCTTCTTTATAGACTGATACCGACCAATCAGAGGACGCTTCTTTACAGACTGATACCGACCAATCAGAGGACGCTTCTTTACAGACTGATACCGACCAATCAGAGGACGCTTCTTTACAGACTGATACCGACCAATCAGAGGACGCTTCTTTACAGACTGATACCGACCAATCAGAGGACGCTTCTTTACAGACTGATACCGACCAATCAGAGGACGCTTCTTTACAGACTGATACCGACCAATCAGAGGACGCTTCTTTATAGACTGATACCGACCAATCAGAGGACGCTTCTTTATACAGACTGATACCGACCAATCAGAGGACGCTTCTTTATAGACTGATACCGACCAATCAGAGGACGCTTCTTTACAGACTGATACCGACCAATCAGAGGACGCTTCTTTACAGACTGATACCGACCAATCAGAGGACGCTTCTTTATACAGACTGATACCGACCAATCAGAGGACGCTTCTTTATAGACTGATACCGACCAATCAGAGGACGCTTCTTCATACAGACTGATACCGACCAATCAGAGGACGCTTCTTCATACAGACTGATACCGACCAATCAGAGGACGCTTCTTTATACAGACTGATACCGACCAATCAGAGGACGCTTCTTTACAGACTGATACCGACCAATCAGAGGACGCTTCTTTATACAGACTGATACCGACCAATCAGAGGACGCTTCTTTACAGACTGATACCGACCAATCAGAGGACGCTTCTTTACAGACTGATACCGACCAATCAGAGGACGCTTCTTTACAGACTGATACCGACCAATCAGAGGACGCTTCTTTATACAGACTGATACCGACCAATCAGAGGACGCTTCTTTACAGACTGATACCGACCAATCAGAGGACGCTTCTTTATACAGACTGATACCGACCAATCAGAGGACGCTTCTTTATAGACTGATACCGACCAATCAGAGGACGCTTCTTCATACAGACTGATACCGACCAATCAGAGGACGCTTCTTCATACAGACTGATACCGACCAATCAGAGGACGCTTCTTTATACAGACTGATACCGACCAATCAGAGGACGCTTCTTTATAGACTGATACCGACCAATCAGAGGACGCTTCTTTATACAGACTGATACCGACCAATCAGAGGACGCTTCTTTATAGACTGATACCGACCAATCAGAGGACGCTTCTTAATAGACTGATACCGACCAATCAGAGGACGCTTCTTTATAGACTGATACCGACCAATCAGAGGACGCTTCTTTATACAGACTGATACCGACCAATCAGAGGACGCTTCTTTATAGACTGATACCGACCAATCAGAGGACGCTTCTTTATAGACTGATACCGACCAATCAGAGGACGCTTCTTTATACAGACTGATACCGACCAATCAGAGGACGCTTCTTTATAGACTGATACCGACCAATCAGAGGACGCTTCTTTATACAGACTGATACCGACCAATCAGAGGACGCTTCTTTATACAGACTGATACCGACCAATCAGAGGACGCTTCTTTATAGACTGATACCGACCAATCAGAGGACGCTTCTTTATAGACTGATACCGACCAATCAGAGGACGCTTCTTTATACAGACTGATACCGACCAATCAGAGGACGCTTCTTCATACAGACTGATACCGACCAATCAGAGGACGCTTCTTTATAGACTGATACCGACCAATCAGAGGACGCTTCTTTACACAGACTGATACCGACCAATCAGAGGACGCTTCTTTACACAGACTGATACCGACCAATCAGAGGACGCTTCTTTATACAGACTGATACCGACCAATCAGAGGACGCTTCTTTACAGACTGATACCGACCAATCAGAGGACGCTTCTTTATAGACTGATACCGACCAATCAGAGGACGCTTCTTTATAGACTGATACCGACCAATCAGAGGACGCTTCTTTACAGACTGATACCGACCAATCAGAGGACGCTTCTTTACACAGACTGATACCGACCAATCAGAGGACGCTTCTTTACACAGACTGATACCGACCAATCAGAGGACGCTTCTTTACAGACTGATACCGACCAATCAGAGGACGCTTCTTTATAGACTGATACCGACCAATCAGAGGACGCTTCTTTATAGACTGATACCGACCAATCAGAGGACGCTTCTTTATACAGACTGATACCGACCAATCAGAGGACGCTTCTTTATAGACTGATACCGACCAATCAGAGGACGCTTCTTTATACAGACTGATACCGACCAATCAGAGGACGCTTCTTTATACAGACTGATACCGACCAATCAGAGGACGCTTCTTTATAGACTGATACCGACCAATCAGAGGACGCTTCTTTATAGACTGATACCGACCAATCAGAGGACGCTTCTTTATACAGACTGATACCGACCAATCAGAGGACGCTTCTTCATACAGACTGATACCGACCAATCAGAGGACGCTTCTTTATAGACTGATACCGACCAATCAGAGGACGCTTCTTTACACAGACTGATACCGACCAATCAGAGGACGCTTCTTTACACAGACTGATACCGACCAATCAGAGGACGCTTCTTTATACAGACTGATACCGACCAATCAGAGGACGCTTCTTTACAGACTGATACCGACCAATCAGAGGACGCTTCTTTATAGACTGATACCGACCAATCAGAGGACGCTTCTTTATAGACTGATACCGACCAATCAGAGGACGCTTCTTTACAGACTGATACCGACCAATCAGAGGACGCTTCTTTACACAGACTGATACCGACCAATCAGAGGACGCTTCTTTATACAGACTGATACCGACCAATCAGAGGACGCTTCTTTACAGACTGATACCGACCAATCAGAGGACGCTTCTTTACAGACTGATACCGACCAATCAGAGGACGCTTCTTTACAGACTGATACCGACCAATCAGAGGACGCTTCTTTACAGACTGATACCGACCAATCAGAGGACGCTTCTTTATACAGACTGATACCGACCAATCAGAGGACGCTTCTTTACAGACTGATACCGACCAATCAGAGGACGCTTCTTTACAGACTGATACCGACCAATCAGAGGACGCTTCTTTATACAGACTGATACCGACCAATCAGAGGACGCTTCTTCATGCATTCTCTGGTTTTCGGCTCTCTGAGCAGCACAAACTAAACTCTCAGCTCCACCGAATTTTTAGTGGTGAAATGTGACAGATAATTTTTTCTGGTGTCCAAGCTGCATTTATTGTGTGTTTCATCTTATTTCAGTAAACTTTAGTCTCAGTTTTTGAGTTTGCATGCCGGGTTTCTTTCAGTTTGCATGTCTTCAGTGCTGATCAGCTGCTCTTATTTATTTATCTATTGTTTTTAGGTCAATACTCCCATAATTCATAGCTCCTACACAGTGTAATATGCCATTTTAATTTTCTCTGACCCTTACCCTTAATTTCCTCACTGCGTTTTCTGTGTATAACATTCAGAAATTCCTGCCTTCTAAATTAAATTCACAAATTCATTAGCGTTCCCACTGACTGGCAGCGGCGTTTCACGGCTGCTCCTCCCTCCACCTCCAGGGTTTACTCTCACTTTCTTTGTCATTACATCTAAGTGAGCCCCCATTTTTAAGTTACAGGACAACTTCAGTATTTTTAAACCTGGGCCCTATTTTTACATATTGTGGTGCTGAAAAGTGTTGGAACTGGTCCAGTAGATCACCTCAGCCAGCAGACACCAAACGGGCTGCAATGGCTGCAACGTGATCCTTTGGGACAACTGCACCTGATCACAGTAGGTCCACTAAAAGAGCTTGTTAGATCCACTGACAGGCTCAGAGTGTTATTCTAAGTGTGTGACAGCATCATGGAAAGGATCCCTACAGAGAGAGACCTGGAAGATCCTTTTGGTTTAACCACAAACAGCACACACACCAGACTACATTCACTAAAACAGGGATTTTAGAGCTGCTGCCTCCATCAGTCAGAGTGCTTGTGTTACTGATACTGTGTTGGAGTTGAATGAACCCTTTAAAACACCGAAGTCACAAAACAACACAAACAAGCAGGCAGCAGCAGAGCAGCAGCTCCTGTGTCTCCTGTGCAGAGAGCGATTTAGTGGACCTACTGTGATCAGGTGCAGTTGTCCCAAAGGATCACGTTGCAGCCATTGCAGCCCGTTTGGTGGCTGCTGGCTGAGGTGATCTACTGGACCAGTTCCAACACTTTTACTACCTACCAGTCACTCAGACACCAGGATGTGGACAGAGAGGATCATGGGTAGAAACAGGGGAGTGACCCTCTAAACCTCCTCCATATGAGTGGTATTTGAGCGTTAGACTAAGGGTCAGTGTCTTGGCAGGCTCTGTCCCAGCTCTCTGTAGGGTTTAACGGGTGTAGCTTCATGTGTTCATCACTGTTTTATGACTTCCTGTGTAACAACATTTTAACCCCGTGTGTGTTTGTGGCTGTGTGTTAAGGTGTTTATGGTGACGTGATGAGAGTGAAGATTCTGTTCAACAAGAAGGAGAACGCTCTGGTTCAGATGTCTGACAGCACACAGGCCCAGCTAGGTAACCTCCTGCACATGCTCAGTGCGCTCCTCCAGCTGCACTGCTCTTTTTAAAGGGTCTACAAACTTTTAACACGTATATTGGTGTGTCTGACGGTGGTAAGAACAGATGTCTGTTATTTTATCACAATGAAATAATCTGGATATGTTGTGAGAACAAAAGGTGTTAATATTTAGTTTCAGCTACGCTGCTCTACTACATGTAAGCTTTCTAAAGAGTGCGATCGTCCCATGAACTTCTCTGAGGGAAATGGTTACAGAAGGAAACACATCAGGAGCTAAACAGTGGAGACCAAAGGCCTCTCCCTTCCTTTAGCCACTTTAGCTTCAGTGGGTTTGTGGAACTGGTGCTAACATCTCTACATTAAAGGGAAAAGATAAATACTCAGTCTCATCACAAGTTCTTCACCTGTCTGGTTTGCAGCCATGAGTCACCTGAGCGGCCAGCAGCTGCACGGGAAGCACCTGCGCATCACGCTGTCCAAACACACCAGCGTGCAGCTTCCCCGTGAAGGCCACGAGGACCAGGGCCTGACCAAAGACTACAGCAACTCCCCCCTGCACCGCTTCAAGAAGCCCGGCTCCAAAAACTACTCCAACATCTTCCCGCCGTCTGCCACCCTACACCTCTCCAACATCCCGTAAGTCCTAAACCAATGAGAGCAGAGGCCCCACAGGCCCCGCCCCCTGCCGAAGGAGGTGTTAGCATGTTCCTGTAGGAGTCTAAAATAAGAAGATTCATTCTGCAGCAGAAAGCTCAGACTTCAGTCTTCAGGGGGCCGAGGGTTAAAATTCAGAAGTGAGCATCATCCAATAAGGGTGACGCCACCTGGTCTGTGGTCCGAACTGAGATACACCTGCATCAGTCCTCACAGTAGGTGTGGAGCCGTGTGTGACCTTTAATGCTCGTGTTCCTTTGTGTCTGTAGCCCATCTGTGGTTGAGGAGGACCTCAGGATGCTGTTTTCCAGCTCAGGAGCCATCGTCAAGGCCTTCAAGTTCTTCCAGTGAGTTGTCCATGTGCCCTTCCTGCTCCCACAGTTTTACCTGTTCATGTCTCGTTTCTCACTCATGCGTCCCAAAGTCCACGTCGTCGTCCTGAATCCTGAAATACTCTTTCACTGAGGTCACTGACTTTGCTTTGCCCGTAAGTCTCCGTCCCTGTCTGCCCCGAAGCTCTCCTCTTTGTCCTGAAGCATTTGTCCAAGTCCACAAACGTTCATTACCACTCTCAGTCCCCTGTCCTTGTCCCGAAGTCTTTACCTGAGTCCCGAAGTCTTTACCTGTGTCCCGAAGTCTTTACCTGAGTCCTGAAGTCTTTATCTCTGTCCCGAAGTCTTTATCTCTGTCCCGAAGTCTTTACCTGAGTCCTGAAGTCTTTACCTGTGTCCCGAAGTCTTTACCTGAGTCCTGAAGTCTTTATCTCTGTCCCGAAGTCTTTATCTGTGTCCCGAAGTCTTTATCTCTGTCCCGAAGTCTTTACCTGTGTCCCGAAGTCTTTACCTGAGTCCCGAAGTCTTAAACCTGTGTCCCGAAGTCTTTACCTGAGTCCCGAAGTCTTTACCTGAGTCCCGAAGTCTTTATCTGTGTCCCGAAGTCTTTATCTCTGTCCCGAAGTCTTTACCTGTGTCCCGAAGTCTTTACCTGAGTCCCGAAGTCTTTACCTGAGTCCCGAAGTCTTTACCTGAGTCCCGAAGTCTTTACCTGTGTCCCGAAGTCTTTACCTGTGTCTCGAAGTCTTTACCTGAGTCCCGAAGTCTTTACCTGTGTCCCGAAGTCTTTACCTGAGTCCCGAAGTCTTTACCTGTGTCCCGAAGTCTTTACCTGAGTCCCGAAGTCTTTACCTGTGTCCCGAAGTCTTTACCTGAGTCCCGAAGTCTTTACCTGTGTCCCGAAGTCTTTACCTGTGTCCCGAAGTCTTTACCTGAGTCCCGAAGTCTTTACCTGAGTCCCGAAGTCTTTACCTGTCTCCTGAAGCTTGGTTTTTGTCCTGAGGCCTCTGTCCTTGGCCTTTCTTGGAGGTTTCATCTGTGTCCGAGTGCTTTTCTTGCTCTAAAGGTTGCAGTCTTGTTGTGGGGTCTTGCAGACTTGGTCCTCACTCTGTCCCATCACTTTATTTAGTTCACGTTATCTAGTCGTGCCTCCTTCCTGGAATGAGTCTGACAGCGGCCTGTTGGTTTCTCCTTCAGGAAGGACCACAAGATGGCTCTGATCCAGATGGGCTCAGTGGAGGAGGCCATCGAGTCCCTTATCGAGTTCCACAACCACGACCTGGGAGAGAACCACCACCTGCGAGTCTCCTTCTCCAAGTCCTCCATCTGAGCCTTAGACTTCACCATCTGAGTGCGGACTCGATGGTGTTCACTACACTCCGATCATTCCAACATGTCTGCAGAGACCACGTGAAGTCTGGTGTGATGTTAAATTATTATTTTTAGAAGTTTCTTTTAGAGTTCTTTGCCTTCAAAGAGGATTAGGGTCATTTTAAGAAGTACTGGAGTCATGAGAGATGAGTTCGGTGAATAAAGTCAGTTTTCTGAGTTAGTCAGGATTTTTGGAATATTAGTCTGAGCTCGGACCGTAAATATGTCCTTGTGTTCACGTCCTTCTTGTTTAGAAGTCGTAACCTTTGAGCCGCTCTTGCCTTTTGACTTTAGCTCCTTGATTTTGGGATTGAAGTCAGCCTTCTAAATTTATTTGAACTTGAACTCAGACTAAAGTTCTTCAGATTCTGACTTTGCCAACTCAGAACTCCTTCTTTAGTCTCAGATGTCCCCATCGTCAGTCGTTTTCCTGTGGTCCTAATCTGCTCTTTGAGGTTTCCCCGATGAAGTGACGCTTAAAACATCGGCGCTGGCGGCGTTTGGGAGGTGGTGGATTTCCCCTCACGCTGTCAGCCGTCGGTCCGAGCCTCGTTATGACCGAGGACTCATTAAGAAAGTCTTGATTTGGCCCTCAGACGACCCCTGTGCCTTACTCCCCGAGTCAGAATGACTTCCACTTTGACATGGAAAGAAATCTCCCATCATGCCTCTGTAAATTGTCAAAGAGCAGGTTTACAGCTGATAACGGTTTACTGTTGATGTCTTACAGATATATTCCATCTTTTATGTGTATTTTATTGGTGTTGTTTTCCTTCGTGTCAGTGTTTTGTACTGCTGGTTACCGTAGCGACGGACATGTGAACTGGTTAGCGGGTCTTTAGATGCAATTCTCTTTTTTTTCTATTCCTCTCTGATTTCTTTATTTTCACGTATGCAATCATGTTTTATTCAAATCAAATATCGTAGCAATATTTTAATCATTCCTGAACTTTTCTTTGTGGGGTTTTGGTGTCTGTGGGGTTTGTGAACCACAACGTTAGCTCGTCTGGTCTGTCGCCTTTTATTTATACGTTTGTGATCCACTACAGCTGAAACCAAAAACGGCCTTCTAGATGCAAACAAACCCACCTGCCTCAGGTTTCTGGTTTTAAGGACTAAACACACAAGATGGTGACCTGGTTCAGGCTCTGCTGCTGTTTCCTGTGGGCTCATTCACTTTTCCACCGCTTCACTGGATTCAACAAGCAAACTGTTAAACAAGATGTAATGTGGAGTGCCTTTAACGCAGCGCCGAGTCCTACATCAGGTATCAGTTCCTCTTTATTCCGAGGGGAGAGATTAGCAGAGGAGGAGGAGACGCCCCACACCCGCCAGAAATGCACCAAAGCCAGAAGAAGCTGGCTCTGGTTTGGTTCTGGTTTGGTTCTGGTTTGGTTCTGGTTTGGTTCTTCTGTCTTAATATTATTACGTCGACATTCCAGCCGCATGAACGTCGGCGTGACGACGCTCCTTCGCTGTCTGAACTGTTTCCTCTGAACGCGCTGCATTCAAGACACCTGGGAAGTTTGATAAACGGACAGTTTTCAGGTTCCTTCTTTGTTTCCAGACCGAGCAGACCCCCCCCCCCAGTTAGAGGAGTGCTGATATCCACCAAAAACAGCCTTTGGTTGAAACTTGGGACCAAATTCTCCATTTAGGCAGATGCTGTTTCCTCCCGGTGTTTGTGTTTGATGTGTTGTGTTTAACTGAACTCCCCCCGGGCTCAGCTTCATGCCCCCCCAGGAGTGAACAACCTAACCCACCTGTGAATGAAAACTGATAATGATAACAGAAATTGATTAGTTTCCCATCGATCAATTCATAGTCACAGCCCCACCCACGTCTGCAAAACAACCAACCAGAACACAGCAGGAAATGATGCAGACCAGACAAACAAGTGGATGATGGGAGATGTTGTTTACCGTTACTGTCGCCGCCGTACGGTGGAAGATGTGATGAGCACGTGTCCCCCCCCCCCAGGTGTTGGTCCAATGAAACTGTCCCGCTGGTCAGAAACAGGAAGTCTGTCCAGTTTGTTAGCAGACGGATAAAAACCACTGAAGACGCGTTTGTGTTCTGATGGTTTTTCTCAGGTGGCTTGAATGCATCACAGCCCCTCAGTGTCAGGTGGGACAGGTGAGGCGGGGCTCAGTAACTGGTGGGGGGGCAGTTGAAGTGTACATACGTGTTTTCTACCACAGTTTGGCGTCTGAGAGCTGATAGGTGGTTTTATATCTGATGAAACGTGTATATTTTGATTAAGTGTGCGACGGTTCTGAGCCTTAAACTGTTTGTGTCACAGAGAGAAAAAAACTGATTAAATCACTTTTTATCTAAAACCAACGAGTTGACTCGTCTGTGCTGACGTGAATATACGCAGAAGAAGAGAAGAGAAACAGGAAGCAAACTGGACAGTAAAGCAGGTGTGTCTGCTGCCTCAGAGGGAGGTAACCATGGAGACGGCAGAGCTCATGGGTAAGTCAAACGTTTTGTTAAAATCACTTTTTCTAAAAGGAGTTTTCTGATCAGAACTAATCTGTGAAAACAGCTCAGACACTCTGACTGATGGAGGCAGCAGCTCTAAAATCCCTGTTTTAGTGAATGTAGTCTGGTGTGTGTGCTGTTTGTGGTTAAACCAAAAGGATCTTCCAGGTCTCTCTCTGTAGGGATCCTTTCCATGATGCTGTCACACACTTAGAATAACACTCTGAGCCTGTCAGTGGATCAAACAAGCTCTTTTAGTGGACCTACTGTGATCAGGTGCAGTCGTCCCAAAGGATCACGTTGCAGCCAGGATGAGGACACAGAGGATCATGGGTAGAAACAGTGGAGTGACCCTTTAATTAAATGAGTAAAGAATAAGAGCAGTCACACCTGCTCCACCAGGGAAAACTGCTGACTGCTCCTTTAATGGGTAATCAATGAAAACTTGAGGAAGTGAACAGACGTCACAGTTCATGAAATCAGAAGTGAAACTCAAAGACAGAACCAATATTATTGGAATATTATTGATCATAAACGAATGTTAAACATCCAAAATGAGTCAAGTGTTACTTTAATGAAACGCTTAAGCAGCAAGCTGACGACCAGTCTGATCAGATGTATTGATCAGGAGTGTGTTGGATGATCTGGACCAGCAGGGGGCAGCAGGACACTCACACACTGGGAACGGGACTTAACACTGGGAACGGGACTTAACACTGGGAACGGGACTTTACACTGGGAACGGGACTTAACACTGGGAACGGGACTTAACACTGGGAACGGGACTTAACACTGGGAACGGGACTTTACACTGGGAACGGGACTTTACACTGGGAACTGGACTTTACACTGGGAACGGGACTTAACACTGGGAACTGGACTTAACACTGGGAACTGGACTTTACACTGGGAACTGGACTTAACACTGGGAACGGGACTTAACACTGGGAACGGGACTTAACACTGGGAACGGGACTTTACACTGGGAACTGGACTTAACACTGGGAACGGGACTTAACACTGGGAACGGGACTTTACACTGAGAACGGGACTTAACACTGGGAACTGGACTTTACACTGGGAACGGGACTTAACACTGGGAACGGGACTTTACACTGGGAACGGGACTTTACACTGGGAACGGGACTTTACACTGGGAACGGGACTTTACACTGGGAACTGGACTTAACACTGGGAACTGGACTTTACACTGGGAACTGGACTTAACACTGGGAACTGGACTTTACACTGGGAACTGGACTTTACACTGGGAACTGGACTTAACACTGGGAACGGGACTTAACACTGGGAACGGGACTTTACACTGGGAACTGGACTTAACACTGGGAACTGGACTTTACACTGGGAACGGGACTTAACACTGGGAACGGGACTTAACACTGGGAACGGGACTTTACACTGGGAACGGGACTTTACACTGGGAACGGGACTTAACACTGGGAACGGGACTTTACACTGGGAACGGGACTTTACACTGGGAACTGGACTTAACACTGGGAACTGGACTTAACACTGGGAACTGGACTTAACACTGGGAACGGGACTTAACACTGGGAACTGGACTTTACACTGGGAACGGGACATTATGTGTCATGTAATTGAGGTGTTTTCTTCCTCAGAATGTTGTTTATATGTTGAGAAGGATTCTGAGTCCAGAGATGTTTCTGGAACAGGAGACGTTCAGGTTCACGACAGGAAGTATCACCTTTGTTTTATTTTGTTAATCAGTACTTGCAGGAGTCCACTTCCTCCAGAAGGAGGCAGCAGAGGACCAGAGCTGCTGTCTCGCCTCCAAGGAGAGGAACAGGAAGTTTACTTTCTCTTTTCCCTCAGAGGCTCTTCTGGGGGGGGGGGCAGAGTGACGCAGTGTGAGCTGATCAGGTTTCACTTTCACTTCCAAACAAACTCTTGGGCAGGCTGGTCAGGTGCTCCAGTGTTCACTGAACAGCAGACGATGGGTAACGAGCTGAGCGAGGAGCAGAGGAGGGAGCGCAAGAGGAGCACGCTGGATGATTTTGTGAGGCGACTGAAGGAGGGTCCAGATGTGAGAGTCAACAGGAACATCGTGATGTTCAGCAGTTTGTCTTCTTCAGACAACCTGAGGCGGCACTACGAGCGGAGGAGGGTGGAGCTGGGCGACCACGCTCCAGACTGGACCAAGAGCCTGGTGGAGAAGCTGAGCGGCCTGAAAGCAGCTCCTGAACTGGCCGGACTCGGAGCTCTGGCCGTCGTCGTCCTCATCGACATGCTCTCCTCCAGTCCACCGGAGGAGAGCACGAAGGAGGCTCTGCGGGGGGTGTTTGCCGAGGAGAAGGCCTCCGAGGTGTGGGACCACATCGACGAGTGTCTGAAGAGATGCAGGATGAACATCAACAGCAGAGACGACCTGAAGAGCGACATCAAGCGGATCGAGCACCAGCTGAGCGCCGCGCTCACCAGGCTGAAGAACGCCATGCTGAGGGACGGCCACATGACGGCCGACGGTCTGAGGGCCTGGGTGAACGGGGCGGCCTTCCACGTCCAGATGCTGATCCACCTGGTGAGACTGGGAGGGACTCAGACCTGTGACTCTGTGGAGGAACTCTTCTCTACCTATGAGAGCGAGCTGAGCCTGCTGTTCAAAAAGCACCAGGAGATGGTGAAGGGAAAGTGCCGGGAGTGGGTCAGGTCCCCCACCAATTACTCAGACGGAGATCATCAGCTCAGAGATGAGGACTCAAAGTGGCACAAACTGGAAGGTGGCATCAGCTTTCAGGAATATTTAGAGGCGTACTATGATCACAGGTACGGCTGGCAGAAGCGTGAGGACGAGCAGTACTTCAGGGGCGTAAAACAGGAGCTGCAGGACCTGGTTCATCAAACAGGCTCCTTTAATGTGAGCTGTGGGGGGGGGGGGGGGGGGGGGCTGAAACAGCCATGACGAGTCCAGTCTGAGCTCTGCTAGCTCTCTTAGCTTTGATAGCTCTGTTAGCACTGTTAGCTCTGATAGCTCTGTTAGCTTTGATAGCTGTGATAGCTCTGTTAGCTTTGATAGCTCTGTTAGCACTGTTAGCTCTGATAGCTCTGTTAGCTCTGATAGCTCTGTTAGCTTTGATAGCTCTGTTAGCACTGTTAGCTCTGTTAGCTTTGATAGCTCTGATAGCTCTGTTAGCTCTGATAACTCTGTTAGCTCTGATAGCTCTGTTAGCTTTGATAGCTCTGATAGCTCTGTTAGCTTTGATAGCTCTCTTAGCTTTGATAGCTCTGTTAGCTCTGTTAGCTCTGATAACTCTGATAGCTCTGTTAGCTTTGATAGCTCTGTTAGCTCTGATAGCTCTGTTAGCTCTGATAGCTGTGATAGCTCTGATAGCTCTGTTAGCTCTGTTAGCTTTGATAGCTCTGTTAGCTCTGATAACTCTGTTAGCTCTGATAACTCTGATAGCTCTGTTAGCTTTGATAGCTCTGTTAGCTCTGATAGCTCTGTTAGCTCTGATAACTCTGTTAGCTCTGAAGGGTTAGCATTTGTGTTTCTGTCAGAGGTCCCCTCTGATTGATTAGAGATGGATTAGATTGGCTAATGAAAGTGCTGTGTATCTGCTCCATCAATAAAGAAGGTTTCAGCTGCTCACTGAAGATTGTTTCATGGTTTCTTCCTGACACCCCCACATCCAGTCTGAAGCCCAGACAGGTGGTTTACCTGCACATCCAGGTAGCTTCTGCTGTCTCTGCCACACATGGCATCAAAACACTGACTGTTTTTCAGAAGTGTCCTCTGATTGGTCGGTATCAGAACCTGAACCTGACCAATCAGAGGAGGGTCCTGACTGAACCTGACCAATCAGAGGAGGGTCCTGACTGATCCTGACCAGTCAGAGGAGGGTCCTGACTGAACCTGACCAATCAGAGGAGGGTCCTGACTGAACCTGACCAGTCAGAGGAGGGTCCTGACTGAACCTGACCAATCAGAGGAGGGTCCTGACTGAACCGTCTGAACTTCAACACAATAGTCTCAAAGTCGTGCAGCTTAAAATGGCTGTTTTTATGAATGGAGTCTGGTTTGAGTCTGAGCAGACAGACAGGCAGGCAGGCAGACAGGCAGGCAGGCAGGCAGGCAGGCAGACAGACAGACAGACAGACAGACAGACAGACACAGACAGACAGACAGGAGGATTATGCTAAAACTTTCTGGGACAGTTTCTGTCTGACAGCCGTGTCAGACCAAGCTGGCATGCTGGCGTTTCTTTCCCACAATCCCTCTTTGTTTGGCTGCGTGTCACTGGATCAGCATGGGGGGGTCCTGTGTGTGTGGGGGGGGTCTGTAAAGCCTCAGATCTTTTCTTGTTGCTCCTCCTCCTCTTCTTCCTCCTCCTCATCCTCCTCCTCCACCTCTTCTTCTTCTTCTTCCTCCTCCTCCTCCACCTCTTCTTCTTCTTCCTCCTCCTCCTCCACCTCTTCTTCTTCCTCCTCCTCTTCTTCTTCTTCCTCCTCCTCCTCCACCTCTTCTTCTTCTTCCTCCTCCTCCTCCACCTCTTCTTCTTCCTCCACCTCTTCTTCTTCTTCCTCCTCCTCCTCCACCTCTTCTTCTTCCTCCACCTCTTCCTCTTCTTCCTCCTCTTCTTCCTCCTCCTCATCCTCCTCCTCTTCTTCCTCCTCCTCTTCTTCTTCTTCCTCCTCCTCTTCTTCTTCTTCCTCCTCCTCCTCTTCCTCCTCTTCTTCCTCCTCTTCTTCTTCTTCCTCCTCCTCCACCTCTTCCTCTTCCTCCTCCTCCTCCTCCTCCACCTCTTCCTCTTCTTCCTCCTCCTCCACCTCTTCTTCTTCCTCCACCTCTTCCTCTTCTTCCTCCTCCTCTTCCTCCTCCTCATCCTCCTCCTCTTCTTCCTCCTCCTCTTCTTCTTCTTCCTCCTCCTCTTCTTCTTCCTCCTCCTCCACCTCTTCCTCTTCTTCCTCCTCTTCTTCCTCCTCCTCTTCTTCTTCTTCTTCTTCCTCCTCTTCCTCCTCTTCTTCCTCCTCTTCTTCTTCTTCCTCCTCCTCCACCTCTTCCTCTTCTTCCTCCTCCTCCTCCTCTTCTTCCTCCTCCTCTTCTTCCTCCACCTCTTCCTCCTCCTCTTCCTCTTCTTCCTCCTCCTCAAACATATCAAGCACATGTGTGCTCCTGGAGGATGATGAAGATGGTGATGATGATGAAGAGGCTAATGGCCGTCTGTCTGTCCCGTCTGTCTCCCCCCCCCCCCCCCCCCCGTGTCCTGCTGAGTCTGTGATTGGACGCCGTCCTGCAGGGAGCCACCAGGTGAACCTGTCCAGGTGTGATGAGGCGGAAATAACCAGCAAACACATTCACACACACTCTGAAACTAAACCCTCTTTATGGTTTCATGTGGGAAATACCTGGTGCTGATGTCACCTGGTGCTGATGTCACCTGGTGCTGATGTCACCTGGTGCTGATGTCACCTGGTCCACCTGTAATAAAGACCCCTCTCTCTCTCTACATGGCTGGTGGATGTCGAACGCCCGGCGGTCTCTACATTTATTCATGGGAGCTCTGAAAGTTTAATGGTGCAGCTCCATTAATCTGAGGCAGGAATGAAAGATTCATCTCCCTTCACTCCCCCCTTCCTCTCCCCCTGTGACCCCCCACTGAAACTTTAATGTGTGCTGACTCACTGGAGGAGAGGAGGAGCCCCGACCGCCTCACTGGAGGAGAGGAGGAGCCCCGACCGCCTCACTGGAGGAGAGGAGGAGCCCCGACCGCCTCACTGGAGGAGAGGAGGAGCCCCGACCGCCTCACTGTTGTCTCAGCAAATAAACACTAATGTAATATCATTAGACTGAACCACTGGCCCCGCCCACCTCATCACCATCTTCATCATCGTCACCTTCATCATCATCATCACCACCATCTTCATCACCATCATCTTCTTCATCATCACCACCATCTTCATCACCATCATCTTCATCATCTTCTTCATCATCACCATCATCTTCATCATCACCATCATCATCTTTATCATCACCACCATCTTCATCATCACCATCATCACCATCATCATCTTCACCACCATCACCATCTTCTTCATCATCACCACCATCTTCATCACCATCATCTTCACCATCATCATCTTCATCACTACCATCTTCATCACCATCACCATCATCTTCATCATCACCATCATCATCATCATCATCATCACCATCATCATCTTCACCACCATCACCATCATCTTCATCATCACCTTCATCTTCATTATCACCATCACCATCACCTTCATCACCATCATCTTCATCATCACCATCATCTTCACCATCATCTTCATCATCACCTTCATCTTCATCACCACCATCACCTTTATCTTCATCACCACCATCACCATCATCTTCATCATCATCATCACCTTCATCTTCATCATCATCATCAGCACCACCATCATCTTCAGCATCACCTTCATCTTCATCATCATCATCATCATCACCTTCATCTTCATCACCACCATCACCTTCATCTTCATCACCACCATCACCATCATCATCATCACCTTCATCATCATCTTCATCATCATCACCATCATCTTCATCACCACCATCACCTTCATCTTCATCAACACCATCATCTTCATCACCATCATCTTCATCACCACCATCACCTTCATCTTCATCATCACCATCATCTTCATCATCAGCATCACCTTCATCTTCATCACCACCATCACCTTTATCTTCATCACCACCACCTTCATCATCATCATCACCTTCATCTTCATCATCACCATCATCACCATCATCTTCATCATCACCATCATCTTCATCATCATCTTCATCTTCATCATCATCTTCACCATCATCTTCATCATCATCATCATCTTCATCACCACCATCATCTTCATCACCACCACCTTCATCATCATCATCATCACCTTCATCTTCATCATCACCATCATCACCATCATCTTCATCATCACCATCATCTTCATCATCACCATCATCTTCATCATCATCATCACCATCATCTTCATCACCATCATCTTCATCATCATCACCTTCATCTTCATCACCACCATCTTCATCATCATCATCATCACCACCATCATCTTCATCATCACCATCATCTTCATCACCATCATCTTCATCATCATCTTCATCTTCATCATCACCTTCATCATCATCTTCATCTTCATCATCATCTTCACCATCATCTTCATCATCATCATCATCTTCATCACCATCATCATCATCACCACCATCAGCTTCATCATCATCACCATCATCTTCATCATCATCACCATCTTCATCACCACCATCACCTTCATCATCATCACCATCATCACCTTCATCACCATCATCATCTTCATCATCATCACCATCATCATCATCATCACCATCATCATCACCACCATCACCTTCATCATCATCATCATCATCTTCACCACCATCTAAAAATGAGAAATAAGGTGCAACGCAGTGATGTAGAAAAACAAGTCCTTGGGCAGTTCAGCTGGTGGAGGTGAGGGGCAGTGGGGTGGGGGGGGGTAAGAGTTCAGCTGGTGGAGGTGAGGGGCAGTGGGGTGGGGGGGGGTAAGAGTTCAGCTGGTGGAGGTGAGGGGCAGTGGGGTGGGGGGGGGTAAGAGTTCAGCTGGTGGAGGTGAGGGGCAGTGGGGTGGGGGGGGGTAAGAGTTCAGCTGGTGGAGGTGTGGGTCAGTGGGGTGGGGGGGTAAGAGTTCAGCTGGTGGAGGTGAGGGGCAGTGGGGTGGGGGGGGGTAAGAGTTCAGCTGGTGGAGGTGAGGGGCAGTGGGGTGGGGGGGGGTAAGAGTTCAGCTGGTGAACAGCAGAGGGGTAGAAGCTGTTCCTCAGCCCACCCCCCTCCAGAGGGCAGCAGAGAGCAGATATGGTGGAAGGGGTGATGTCTCTCAGGGAGGGGGGGACGTATATTATTATTACTGATCAATAATATTATTAAACTGAACGATGGCTGCGTTCCATTTAGCTGCTTCAGGTCCTGCTGCCTCTGCTGGTGGGGCCGGCCCCCACCTGGACAGGTCTGTTACCATGACAGCACCTGTGTCACATGACCTGGTCCGATTAAAGAGAGGGGGAGGGAGGGAGAGAAGAGAGAAAGGAGGGGAGAGAGGGAGGGAGGGGAGAGAGATGAGAGAAAGGAGGAGAGAGAGGGAGGGAGAAGGGAGGAGAGAGAGGGAGGGAGGAAGAAGAGAGAAAGGAGAGAGAGAGAGGGAGGGAGAGAGAAGAGAGAGGGAGGGAGAGAGATGAGAGAAAGGAGGAGAGAGAGGGAGGGAGGGAGAGAGAAGGGAGGAGAGAGAGGGAGGGAGAGAGATGAGAGAAAGGAGGAGAGAGAGGGAGGGAGGGAGAGAGAAGGGAGGAGAGAGAGGGAGGGAGAGAGAAGAGAGAAAGGAGGAGAGAGAGGGAGGGAGAGAGAAGAGAGAAAGGAGGAGAGAGAGGGAGGGAGAGAGAAGAGAGAGGGAGGGAGGGAGAAGAGAGAGAGAGAGAAGGGAGAAAGGAGGAGAGAGAGGAAAAAGACAGCAGTGGGGAAGGAAAGAAGCGGGGGGGGCTTTGGGGGGAGCGTCCACAGACTTTTGGCCATGATCAGATTCAGAGGGGCGGGGCCGCATGTGGGGGGGCACCGTGAATCCGAGGCTCCGCCCCCCCGGGACGCACCGGGAGCAGCAGTGAGGACCGAGCCGGTAACCGAGCCAAACGCTCCTCCTGCGGCTGCACGACACCCGAACACCCGGAGCTCCTTTGTTCGGGTCTCCGGCTCAGTTCCGCTCGAACCGAGCGACCCGCGGAAAGTTTGAGTCCGGGAGCAGAGAGGGGGGACCCGGGGAG
>NC_092017.1:29021380-29028880 GCF_042242105.1 Pempheris klunzingeri | reverse complement strand
AACCAGAACGTGAAGGAAACTTCAGCTGATTGTTAAACGGTTAGCGAGCACGAAGCCGACGGCCGACTGAAGAGTGTCTCATTATTAGGACGCAGCTGAAGCGGCCACCTCAGCACTGTGTCCGGACAGCTCGTCAACCAGACTCCATTAACTAATCCACCGATTATAGCAATTCCCCTGAAAAGAATTGATCTGTGCCAGAAAGAAAAGAAGTGAGAGTGCAGTCAGAAGATCCACACAGATATTCACGTCACGCAGCCCCTCTCTCTGCGCCGACATGGAAAGTATAAGCAGCTCAGTGTGTCGAACCCAAACCGGTCTGGTGACTGTTTTATCTCATGTGAACTAAACCAGAGTACATGACTTGTTAAAATGCACATTTTTTAAGTGGAGTTCTGCACACACGCAGTCTGAATGTCTCCAAAGCTTGAAGAGATTTATGAGGAATTTCTTCCCTGAATGTGAGTTAAACCCTGGCAGAGAGTTCAGCTCCTCCGGAGGTTCCTTTTCATGTTGATCTTTCTTCCTCTGATCGTTTAGTTTGAGAAGTTTTTTTATGTATTTTCCTGCAGAAACACTGGAGGAAATCCAGGGAAGTGTTTCCTCCTGTAACCCTGCTCTGATTGGACGGTAAACTGAGTCTCTGGCTTCATGTCTCTCCTGCGAGCGCTCGGCTCTCTGAGCGCTTCGGTTCTCAGCACATGTTTCTCTCATTCATGAAAAATGCAGCGTGTTAATAATAAAACTAATATTTCTGAGTGTCGGCCGGATAAAAGAGCGACGCCGTCAGTGTTTCACGCTCTGATTACTGCGACGTCTTAACGAGGTTTACATGACGGAGGCCGAGCTGGCACACACACACACACACACACACACACACACACACACACACACACACACACACACACACACACACACACACACACACACACACACAGAGCTACAGACAAACACAGCTGAACAAAACGTGTGTAAGAAAAGGACACTGTGTGTGTGTGTGTGTGTGTGTGTGTGTGTGTTCCTTCTCTCTGACAGGATGTTCCTCTGTCACACAGACGTCACCTGCAGATGACACCTGAGTGTGTGTGTGTGTGTGTGTGTGTGTCACAGGTAGCTGAGCTAGCAGCAAGCTAATCTGTTGGCATGTGGGCTGTGTGTTTCCTGGAGGTGGAGGAGGAGGAGGAGGTGTTGGGCTCCTGGTTACTGTGATTTCTGCTCTCTGATTGGCTGGCAGAGAAGCAGCTCTGGGATTGGCTGATGGCCTGCAGACTGTCTCCCAGCAGCCAGTAATAATTGATGGAGTGTGTGTATGTGTGTGTGTGTGTGTGTGTGTGTGTGTGTGTGTGTGTGTGTGTGTGTGTGTGTCAGTCGTCTGACCCCGTTTTCATCCCCATGCGCCGCAGCACACAGAGGCTAATGTCAGCTAGCGTAGCATCAGTTAGCTTAGCGACCGTTGGTGATCTTCTGATGTTCGGTGAGCGGCTCCGGACCGAACCATGTGAGCAGGAACCAGGAGAACTTTTAATCCTGTTCTCCGTTCCACTTTGTTTGGGAACGTCTCTACTTTCTTTGTTTTCCCGTCCCGGCGCCGCCTCGCTCCCAGCAGCCTTTGCACCCCGGTGGGACGTGCCTACTTCCTGGACCGATGGGTGTTCATGGAGAAAGCAGCTGTCTTCCCTCCCCCCTAACCTCCCTCCTTTACTTCCTTCCTCCCTCCCTCGGCTCGGGCACTTCAGCCCTCACCTGAATCCGCTCAGGGCTCCTTGGAGGATGTTGCCATGGCGACATCCTCCCTGGCCGCCGTCGCGACGAGCTGTGGGTCGACCAGGAAACGAGGTGAAGACAGTTCAGGGTCCCTTCCCATCTGTGTCTCGCCCTCTCTCAGGGTCTGTCTGCCCGCCGGAGCCGCCCTGGGGCATGCTGGGAGCTGGAGTTCTCTCTCAGCGGCCTAATGACCAGGCTCGTTAGCTCCTGCTAAGCCGCCACAGAGCGATAGGGGGCTCTGTCAGAGACCATGTGACCACGGGGGCCGAACACTGGGAGCGGGAACGGTTCCACACAGAACCACAGAACCGTTCTCCGGGTTTATATCAACCAAAGGCCCCCAGGGCTCGGAGGGAGCAGCACGGAGACGGCTGACCCCCCCATCTTCCACCGAGCCAAACATTGCAGCTTTATGGCCGTCGCCATCTTGGTTTTTATGGAGCCAGAAGTTCAGACAGGACCCTCCTCTGATTGGTCAGTGAGCTTCTTCCTGGTGTATCTTCCTCTAAATGGACCATAACTGATTAAATGAACTGAAGAAGACAGTAAACTAGAGACTGAGAGCAGAAACACAGACTGATACCGACCAATCAGAGGACGCTTCTTTATAGACTGATACCGACCAATCAGAGGACGCTTCTTTACAGACTGATACCGACCAATCAGAGGACGCTTCTTCATACAGACTGATACCGACCAATCAGAGGACGCTTCTTTATAGACTGATACCGACCAATCAGAGGACGCTTCTTTATAGACTGATACCGACCAATCAGAGGACGCTTCTTTACACAGACTGATACCGACCAATCAGAGGACGCTTCTTCATACAGACTGATACCGACCAATCAGAGGACGCTTCTTTACACAGACTGATACCGACCAATCAGAGGACGCTTCTTTACAGACTGATACCGACCAATCAGAGGACGCTTCTTTATACAGACTGATACCGACCAATCAGAGGACGCTTCTTTACAGACTGATACCGACCAATCAGAGGACGCTTCTTCATACAGACTGATACCGACCAATCAGAGGACGCTTCTTTATAGACTGATACCGACCAATCAGAGGATGCTTCTTCATACAGACTGATACCGACCAATCAGAGGACGCTTCTTTATAGACTGATACCGACCAATCAGAGGACGCTTCTTTATACAGACTGATACCGACCAATCAGAGGACGCTTCTTTATAGACTGATACCGACCAATCAGAGGACGCTTCTTTATACAGACTGATACCGACCAATCAGAGGACGCTTCTTTATACAGACTGATACCGACCAATCAGAGGACGCTTCTTTATAGACTGATACCGACCAATCAGAGGACGCTTCTTTATAGACTGATACCGACCAATCAGAGGACGCTTCTTTACACAGACTGATACCGACCAATCAGAGGACGCTTCTTTACACAGACTGATACCGACCAATCAGAGGACGCTTCTTTATAGACTGATACCGACCAATCAGAGGACGCTTCTTTACACAGACTGATACCGACCAATCAGAGGACGCTTCTTCATACAGACTGATACCGACCAATCAGAGGACGCTTCTTTATAGACTGATACCGACCAATCAGAGGACGCTTCTTTATACAGACTGATACCGACCAATCAGAGGACGCTTCTTTATAGACTGATACCGACCAATCAGAGGACGCTTCTTTATACAGACTGATACCGACCAATCAGAGGACGCTTCTTTATACAGACTGATACCGACCAATCAGAGGACGCTTCTTTATAGACTGATACCGACCAATCAGAGGACGCTTCTTTATAGACTGATACCGACCAATCAGAGGACGCTTCTTTACACAGACTGATACCGACCAATCAGAGGACGCTTCTTTATAGACTGATACCGACCAATCAGAGGACGCTTCTTTACACAGACTGATACCGACCAATCAGAGGACGCTTCTTTATACAGACTGATACCGACCAATCAGAGGACGCTTCTTTATACAGACTGATACCGACCAATCAGAGGACGCTTCTTTATACAGACTGATACCGACCAATCAGAGGACGCTTCTTTATAGACTGATACCGACCAATCAGAGGACGCTTCTTTACACAGACTGATACCGACCAATCAGAGGACGCTTCTTTATACAGACTGATACCGACCAATCAGAGGACGCTTCTTTATACAGACTGATACCGACCAATCAGAGGACGCTTCTTTATAGACTGATACCGACCAATCAGAGGACGCTTCTTTATAGACTGATACCGACCAATCAGAGGACGCTTCTTTACACAGACTGATACCGACCAATCAGAGGACGCTTCTTTACACAGACTGATACCGACCAATCAGAGGACGCTTCTTTATACAGACTGATACCGACCAATCAGAGGACGCTTCTTTATACAGACTGATACCGACCAATCAGAGGACGCTTCTTTATAGACTGATACCGACCAATCAGAGGACGCTTCTTTACACAGACTGATACCGACCAATCAGAGGACGCTTCTTTATACAGACTGATACCGACCAATCAGAGGACGCTTCTTTATACAGACTGATACCGACCAATCAGAGGACGCTTCTTTATACAGACTGATACCGACCAATCAGAGGACGCTTCTTTACAGACTGATAGTCTCACCTTTATTTATTACTGTTAATGTAATTTCTAAGGACTGGACGCCAAACTGGCATACGTATCCCACAATGCACTGCAGCAGTGATGGCAGAAGCGTAGCTCAGTGTCGTGTCAGGTGTCTGTAGATGTAGTTAGTTCCTGGTTGAGACCGAGCTGAGGAACGAGTCCTCGGTTCCTCCATCAGCGGAGTGTTTTCTCTCCTTCATGAATAGAGAGGAGCTCCTGGAGCCACATGAATCCCAAACTAACAGCTCCGTCCTCCTCCGCTGATTACTGCAGCAGGATGCTGCTCCCCTACCCACGATGCCCCTGGAGAGGTGTTTACCGTCACCGTGGTCCTCGCGGCGGAGGAGCAGCTGATCGACTGTTTGTCTGTGACGGCAGAGACGGTTTCATCCCCGCTGTGACGACGGCGAGGTCGACAGACGGCATCACTGTGATTGGCCAACACAGCGCAGCGCCCCCTGTGCCCCCCCCCCCGACAGCCTGTCTGATGATGACGAGTCTGAACTGTTTGTTCCACGAAGACGAACGTGTTGACGAAAACGTTCGTAGACGCTGATGTGTTTGTCCGCCTCTGCTTACGTCATCACGAGGGGGCGTGTCCTCGCCAACGGGACGTTTGCATGTCGACCTGTAAATGTTTACGTGTGTGTGTGTGTGTGTGTGTGTGTGATGGTGCTGATAGAGTCACTGGTTCAATGCTGCACAGATCATAAACATTCAGCCTGGAGGTCAAGGACAGACTGGAGGTCAAGGACAGCCTGGAGGTCAAGGACAGACTGGAGGTCAAGGACAGCCTGGAGGTGTGCTATTTGTTGTCTATGTAACCAGAGTCATTTGACCCCGCCCCACCTGTGTGGGAGGTGCTGACTGGCAGGTGACCTCAGGTGTTTAGGTGGAGAGGACAGACAGAACCTCACACACACACACACACACACACACACGAGCAGCAGCAGCTCCCATCATGCCTCACCTCAGGGCGGTGTGGGCGGGGCCATGTTGTCAGGTCAGAGAAAATCACTTTGGTCTTCAATGAATAAATAAACAGGCCCCCCGTCTGCCTGCGCTCACTCTGTCTTCCCATGATGCCTTGCACTGCTGCTTTCGCTCGGTGTTTAAATGCGAGCGGCGCCCGCGGAGCCCATTTTCTTTCCAAAACCGACTCCTGGCGGCGTCCCTCTGCCCCCCCGCTGCATGCTGGGAACACACCTTCATCTTGTCATTCATCAGCCGTCCTCGTCCTCTTCACAAGGAGAAACCTTCGTCCTTTTTCTCCACATCTTCCTCCTCATCCTCAGCCCTCGCTGCAGATCGGCTGCCAGCAGACCAACGGGAATCAAACCCACGACTCAGAGCGCCGAGTCGACGCACCGCCAGAGCTCCTCAGAATAACAAGAGCACTTGAAGTACTCGCAGTAAAGAATCTGTTTAAAGAGCAGCGTATAGCAGAGCTCCAGTATTTTAACAGCTGGGCCCCATTCAGTGTGTGACAGCATCATGGAAAGGATCCCTACAGAGAGAGACCTGGAAGATCCTTTTGGTTTAACCACAAACAGCACACACACCAGACTACATTCACTAAAACAGGGATTTTAGAGAACAGGACACAGGAGCTGCTGCCTCCATCAGTTGTGTGTTTGTGTGACTTTGGTGCTTTAAAGGTTAGTTTGGACCCACATTAATCCTTTAGAACACCAAAGTCACACAAACACACTGACTGATGGAGGCAGCAGCAGAGCAGCAGCTCCTGTGTTCTGTGGTAAAATGACTATTTTTTGTCAATGGAGTCTGGTGTGTGTGCAGAGAGCGATAAAACAACTGTTTACCTCACAGAACACAAGAGTGTGTATTAAGATTGTGTGTAACAGTTTCTCCCTGCTCCCAGTCCTTGTGCTAAGCTAGGCTAACAGTTTCTCCCTGCTCCCAGTCCTTGTGCTAAGCTAGGCTAACAGTTTCTCCCTGCTCCCAGTCCTTGCGCTAAGCTAGGCTAACAGTTTCTCCCTGCTCCCAGTCCTTGCGCTAAGCTAGGCTAACAGTTTCTCCCTGCTCCCAGTCCTTGCGCTAAGCTAGGCTAACAGTTTCTCCCTGCTCCCAGTCCTTGTGCTAAGCTAGGCTAACAGTTTCTCCCTGCTCCCAGTCTTTGTGCTAAGCTAGGCTAGCAGAGATGAAAGTGGGCCGGAGGGCAGGAAATAGTCCAGTTGGGGAGTTTTTAGCGGACGGACAGAAACACGGAGAGTTTTATCCTGGAGGGACTGAAGAAGACTTCAGATATGTGAGGTTGTCTTCCTCACTCACAGCCACATCAGAGGGCCGTGTGTGTTACCACGACAACAATAATTCACTGTTGAGAGAGTCCACCGAGAGGCCCCGCCCCCAACACACACACACAGACACACACACACACACACACACACACAGACACACACAGACACACACACAGACACACACACAGACACACACACACAGACACACACACACACACACTCACACACACTCTCACACTCACACACACTCACACACAGACACACACAGACACAGACACACACACACACACACACTCACACACAGACACACACACACTCACACACTCACACAGACACACACACTCACACACAGACACACACAGACACACACACACACACTCACACACAGACACACACAGACACACACACACACTCACACACACTCACACACAGACACACACAGACACACACACACACACTCACACACACACACACACAGACACACACACACACTCACACACACTCACACACAGACACACACAGACACACACACACACACTCACACACAGACACACACAGACACACACACACACTCACACACACTCACACACAGACACACACAGACACACACACACACACTCACACACAGACACTCACACACAGACACACACACACAGACACACACACACACTCAGACTGTCTGCAGGTGAAGCCTCAGACCTCCCTGCTGTAATGATCTGTCATCAGCCCCCCCCCCGTTAGATCATCAGTGTTTGTGTCGGTGTTTGTGTCGGTGTTTGTGTCGGTGTTTCTGTCAGTGTTTGTGTCGGTGTTTCTGTCGGTGTTTGTGTCGGTGTT
>NC_092017.1:29003880-29016380 GCF_042242105.1 Pempheris klunzingeri | reverse complement strand
AGAGTGTGTGAGAGTGTGAGAGTGTGAGTGAGTGTGTGAGAGAGTGTGAGAGTGTGAGTGTGTGAGAGTGTGTGAGAGTGTGAGAGTGTGTGTGTGTGTGTGTGTGAGAGAGTGTGAGAGAGTGTGAGAGTGTGAGTGTGTGAGAGTGTGTGAGAGTGTGAGAGTGTGTGAGAGTGTGAGTGAGTGTGTGAGAGTGTGAGAGTGTGTGAGAGTGTGAGTGAGTGTGAGAGTGTGTGAGTGTGAGTGTGTGAGAGTGTGAGAGAGTGTGAGTGAGTGTGAGAGTGTGTGTGTGTGTGTGTGAGAGAGTGTGAGAGAGTGTGAGAGTGGAGTGTGAGTAGTGTTAGAGCTGAGATTGTAGAGTCTAGAGTCGTGAGAGTGTGAGAGAGTGTGAGAGTGTAGTGAGTGTGAGCGTGTGAGAGCTAGTGTGAGAGTGCTGTGATAGAGTGTCGAGAGAGTAGTGAGAGTGAGGAGTGAGTGTCGAGAGAGCTGTGTAGAGTCGTGAGAGTGTGAGAGAGTGTGAGAGTGGTGAGAGTGTCTTGAGCTTAGTCGAGAGTGATGGAGTGTGAGCTGTGAGTGTGAGAGTGTGTGTGCGAGTGAAGTATCATCTCGATATCTCTATAGATGTGAGAGTGTGAGAGAGTGTGAGAGTGTGTGAGAGTGTGAGAGTGTGATCGAGTCTGAGATCAGAGTGTGTCGTGTGATGAGTGTGTGAGTGTGTGTGTGTGTGTGAGTGTGTGTGATGTGTAGTGTGAGTGTGAGTGTGGTTGTGAGTGTGTGAGTGTGTGAGTGAGTGTCTGTGTGAGTGTCGAGAGTGTGGTGAGTGTGTGAGAGTGAGTCGTGAGTGAGTGAGTGAGTGAGTGTGTCGAGAGTGACGTAGTGAGTGTGTGTGTGAGTGTGTGAGTGTGAGAGTGTGTGAGTGAGTGTGAGTGTGTGTGTGAGTGTGAGTGAGTGTAGTGAGTGAGTTGTCGTGCTGAGCTACGTGAGTGTGTGAGTGTGTGAGTGGTGAGTGATAGTGTAGTGAGTGAGTGTGAGAGTGATTTCGTGATAGTGTGAGTGTGTGAGGTGTGAGTGAGAGAGTGAGTGAAGTGACGTGAGTGCTATAGAGCTGAGTGTGTGAGTGAGTGAGTGTGTGAGTGAGTGTGTGAGTGAGTGAGTGAGTGTGTAGAGTGTGAGTGAGTGTGTGAGTGAGTGTGTGAGTGGTGAGTTGTGTGAGTGAGTGAGTGTGAGTGTGTGAGGTGTGAGCTTGTGTAGTGAGTGAGTGTTGTGAGTGTGTGAGTGAGTGAGTGTAGTGAGTGTGTGAGTGGTGAGTGTGTGGAGAGTGAGGCGAGTGAGTGAGTGCTGTGTGAGTGTGTGAGTGTGTGAGTGTGTGTCGTGAGTGAGTGTTTTGAGAGTGTGTTTGTGAGGTGTGTGAGTGTGTGAGAGTGAGTGTGTGAGTGTGTGAGTGAGTGAGTGAGTGGTGTAGAGCTGTGCTAGTGAGTGAGTGGTGTGTGAGTGTGTGAGTGTGTGAGCGATCGTGAGTGAGTGAGTGAGTGTGTGAGTGAGTGTGATGAGTGAGTGAGTGATCGTAGTGAGTGTGTGAGTGTGTGAGTGAGTGTGTGAGTGTCGAGAGTGATATCTGATGTGAGTGTGTGTGTGAGTGTGTGAGTGAGTTGTGTGAGTGTGTGGTGTGTGAGTGAGTGTGTGAGTGTGTGAGTGAGTGTGTGAGTGTGAGAGTGTGTGAGTGAGTGTGTGAGTGTGTGAGTGTGTGTGTGAGTGTGTGAGTGAGTGTGTGAGTGTGTGAGTGTGTGTGTGTGTGTGTGTGTGTGTGTGTGTGTGTGTGTGTGAGAGAGTGTGTGAGTGAGTGTGTGAGTGTGAGAGTGTGTGAGTGTGTGAGAGAGTGTGAGAGTACTGGACCAGTTCCAACACTTTTACTACCTTCCAGTCACTCACACACCAGGATGTGGACAGAGAGGATCATGGGTAGAAACAGGAGTTCTTTTAACTTTCATCCTGGTAGGATAACTGTTAGCACGGTGACAGAAACAGCTGCTGACTCGTAGCCTAGCAAATCTGCAGATTTGAGAGTTTTACAGAAATTTGTCAGAACTCTGGACAGGACTCCTCCTCTTCCTCCTCCTCCTCCTGTTCCTCCTCCTCTTCGTCCTCCTCCTCCTGTTCCTCCTCCTGTTCCTCCTCCTCTTCCTCCTCCTCCTCCTCCTCCTGTTCCTCCTCCTCTTCGTCCTCCTCCTCCTCTTCCTCCTCCTCCTCCTCTTCCTCTTCCTGTTCCTGTTCCTCCTCCTCTTCCTCCTCCTCCTCCTCCTCCTGTTCCTCCTCCTCCTCCTGTTCCTCCTCCTCTTCCTCCTCCTCTTCCTCTTCCTCCTCCTCTTCCTGTTCCTCCTCCTGTTCCTCTTCCTCTTCCTCTTCCTGTTCCTGTTCCTGTTCCTCCTCCTCTTCCTCTTCCTCTTCCTCCTCCTGTTCCTCCTCCTCTTCCTCTTCCTGTTCCTCCTCCTCTTCCTCCTCCTCTTCCTCTTCCTCTTCCTCTTCCTCCTCCTCTTCCTCCTCCTCCTCCTCCTGTTCCTCCTCCTCCTCCTGTTCCTCCTCCTCTTCCTCCTCCTCTTCCTCTTCCTCCTCCTCTTCCTGTTCCTCCTCCTGTTCCTCTTCCTCTTCCTGTTCCTGTTCCTGTTCCTGTTCCTCCTCCTCTTCCTCTTCCTCTTCCTCCTCCTGTTCCTCCTCCTCTTCCTCTTCCTGTTCCTCCTCCTCTTCCTCCTCCTCTTCCTCTTCCTCTTCCTCCTCCTCTTCCTCTTCCTCCTCCTCTTCCTGTTCCTCCTCCTGTTCCTCTTCCTCTTCCTGTTCCTGTTCCTGTTCCTGTTCCTCCTCCTCTTCCTCTTCCTCTTCCTCCTCCTGTTCCTCCTCCTCTTCCTCTTCCTGTTCCTCCTCCTCTTCCTCCTCCTCTTCCTCTTCCTCTTCCTCTTCCTCCTCCTCTTCCTCCTCCTCTTCCTCTCTCCCTCTATTTTCCAGATTTAGTCAAAATGGCGGTGGAGGATTTGGTGCCCGGCTGCCTCATGTATCAGATTTTCCTGCAGAAAGTGAAGCACCCCCCCCCCCACGCCTCGGCAGCCCCGTCACGCCCCGCCTCCTCCGCCCAATCAGGATGGACATCCACTTCCTGTTGGATTAAGGCGGCGGAGCGGCGGACGTATCGGAGCGTTAAATCCTGTGTGAGAGTTTATCAAACAGAGACGAGTCGTGATGTTCGTGACCTGATCAGAAACAGGAAGCAGTCACAGCCAATCGGCACGCGGCTCGTTTTCTGAATGAGGGAACAGAGAGGTCAGAGGTCAGGTGATCTGTAGCTGCAGTAAAAGTTTCAAAGAATAATCTGACATCAGTGCTTCTGGTTATTGATCCTTGCTGATACTTTAATCTGGAATAATCCATCATCGTCTCTTATTGTGAAAGAGACGTCTGGAAATCAGAGGAAACGACTTGTTTCACCGTCTGGAAGATTCAATCATTTTATCACCATTCAGGTTAGCACAGGGCTAACGGGAGGTTAGGACAGGGCTAACGGGAGGACAGGGCTAACGGGAGGAACGGGAGGTTAGGACAGGGCTAACGGGAGGACAGGGCTAACGGGAGGTTAGGACAGGGCTAACGGGAGGTTAGCACAGGGCTAACGGGAGGTTAGGACAGGGCTAACGGGAGGTTAGCACAGGGCTAACGGGAGGTTAGGACAGGGCTAACGGGAGGTTAGGACAGGGCTAACGGGAGGTTAGCACAGGGCTAACGGGAGGTTAGGACAGGGCTAACGGGAAGTTAGCACAGGGCTAACGGGAGGTTAGGACAGGGCTAACGGGAGGTTAGCACAGGGCTAACGGGAGGACAGGGCTAACGGGAAGTTAGCACAGGGCTAACGGGAGGTTAGGACAGGGCTAACGGGAGGTTAGCACAGGGCTAACGGGAGGTTAGCACAGGGCTAACGGGAGGACAGGGCTAATGGGAGGTTAGGACAGGGCTAACGGGAGGTTAGCACAGGGCTAACGGGAGGTTAGCAACAGCAGACCGGCAGATCGATCAGAGGACGGCGTTTGTTTCTACGTGTTGGTTGTTGTACAGTGAGGTCATAGAGAGGTCAGTCTGAGGTCACAGTGAGGTCATAGAGAGGTCATAGAGAGGTCAGTCTGAGGTCACAGTGAGGTCACAGTGAGGTCATAGGGAGGTCAGTCTGACATCACAGTGAGGTCGGTGTTCTCCCCTTCGCTCTGCCTGACAGGCTCAGCAGCTCCTTTGGAGCGATGTGGAGGAATCGCTGCAGCTGATTGGCCGGTCAGAGGGCCAGACCACAACAACAGTGGCTCCTGTCCAACCAGGACGCGGTGCTGGGAGCGAGCGGCTGCCGTCCCGCCGGCGTCCTCGTGTCTCCTGGCAGGATTTGTCTGAAATATTAATGAGCATCCAGATTAGCAGAACTCCCAGCAGCCACTGGGGCCGTGTAATCCAGGCCGTGTCGCGGTGCTGATAAGAGCGGGCGGAGGTCTGCCACGGCCCCCCCCACGCTGTCGATAGGTCAAAGAACAGGAAGTGATTTTATGAGACTCTATGGGTCTGTTCACACACACACCAGGGGATGTTTTTGTGTCCCTGAATGCATCGCAGCATCCTCCTCCTCCTCCTCCTCTTCATCCTCCTCCTCCTCCTCATCCTCATCCTCATCCTCCTCCTCCTCATCCTCCTCCTCCTCTTCGTCCTCCTCCTCCTCTTCGTCCTCCTCCTCATCCTCCTCCTCCTCTTCGTCCTCCTCCTCCTCCTCATCCTCCTCCTCCTCTTCCTCCTCTTCGTCCTCCACCTCCTCCTCCTCATCCCCCTCCTCCTCTTCGTCCTGCTGCAGTGTTCGTCTGTTTCTGAGGAGGTAAATTGTTACCCGACGTTCATAAGTGACTGATTCCTTCAGGTCTCATTGAGCCCCCCCCCCCTCAGTGCCCCCCCCCCCCAGGACGTCTGGTAAATAATTGAAACCAAACAGGAAGTGACGTGTCTGCTGTCCTGGGGGGTCCTGGAGCGTCTGGGGAAGTTTGTGGGGAACGTCTGTGATTTTCTTCTTCAGGTGTTTGTGCTGCGCTCTGATTGGCCGGTTAAATGAAACCTGGAATCTGACCTTGTTTTTCATGTCGTGTTTCGTTCGGTGGTCGTGGAAATTCATCTTTGTAGTCTGGAAAGTCATGGAGAAGTCTTGGAGTTTGGACGGGGGGGGTTTGGCGTCGCCAAGGAGGCCGGTCGGTGACTTCCTCTCAAACCAGAGTGGGCGTTCGTCCCTCTAGAGGATCTTTGGGAGGAAGGCCTCCGTCCTCTCAGGGAATTCTGGGAATGATGGCAGCTATTGTCCACGGCGGCGTGTGATTGGTGGAGCGTGTCGGCCGCTGACAGCCGGGACAAAAGGGTGTGGGGGTGCGGAGGGGGGTGGTTGACCAAGCAGAACTAATCCACCCCCCCGACCCTCCGGACCCGCCCCGTACCCCCCCGATGGTCCAGAGCTCTGAGCTCCGGCCGACTGATGATTTGATGCGTTTGTTTTTCTCTCTAAATAACATTTTAAAACCAGAACTATTTTCAGGTTCAGAACCAAACGAGCAGAAACACGCTGGAACGAACTTCTTCTGTCTCATTTCATTGTTTTAATGTTTCCTGGAATTGTTGCAGCATTTATTTCTAAAAACGATGAAAATGTGCAAATATTTCAACAAAATGTGTTTTTTTAAAGATTTGGATTTGAAGTGAATTATATTATGAGCCAGTAATAATAGACTGATAGTATTATATATTAATGAAGTATTAATATTAGATTCAAATAATTACGGCGTCACGCCAGAAAAAAACCTTCCGTCATTTAAAAAAACATCTTTACATTTATTTTATTTTTCAAAGAAAATAAATATGAAATTTAATCTTCTAAAATCTAGAAAATATTTTAAGGAGGTTAAATCTTAAAAATTAAATGTAATGTATAACCGTGTGTGTGTGTGTGTGTGTGTGTGTGTGTGTGTGAGCTCACAGTAAATGTTTCTTTAATCGTCACACTTTTATTTTCCTTTTCATGTGATTTTATTTTGAAATGTTGCGTCGTGTCCTAAATGTAATAATTTAATGTTTCAGTTTAATTAAGAGGAAATAAAATTAAACATCAAATCTAAAATATTCCCAGAACTTGAATTGAATCAGTTTATTAAGGATTATTCTCATTATTGGCCGCTCTGCTTGTTTGTTACATCCAATAATAATATAATAAGAATAATTAATCACCACGGCGACGACAAGCAGCAATTTTTATGGTTTTTTATTTTTAGATTTCACAAACTGAATTTGGTGCTTTTAAAAAATCGGCTAAACGAAACGAGGACTTAAAAACAGACGGCGAGTCGGTCCTGACCATGCCGCCCCCCCCCCCCCCCCCCCCCCCGAACTGTCCCGCCGAGCTGAAAGCAAACAGACTCTGTGAGCTGCTGCGACCTCCGACCTCTGGGACTGAAGTCAGTCTGTGGTTGGTGTCGCTGAGCACATAAAGTGTAAAAACACAGAAATCCAGAACAGAGTCTGGGGGGGTGGGGGGGGCACATCGCCACTCCTAAAATAAGGCGCCGGTTTGCACGCGCTCAGTCGGCCTGTGCAGAGCCACGAGGCCTCAGGTTTCACTCCAGAGGGCAACAAATCAAACACTGTTGACCTCTGACCTTTAACTACCCCCCCCACCCACCATCAGCAGACAGTGGAGCCTCCAGTCGGCACATTTAGATTAAACTTTATTTAAACTTTATTTTTTTTTGCGTCGACACTGAAAAGTTCACATGTCGAAAAATCCCCCCCTCGTGTCGGCACTAACGCCCTCCGTAGAAACCAGAAACCTCCTGGTCACAAACCACATGGACGTCCTCCAACAGCTACTACAGCTCCGGCTGAAAGCTCCACAACTACTGAGTAAGAGGACGTTGAGGGCAAAAACCCAAAAGGTTCAGTCTGGCAGGTTGTTTCAGAGGAATGAAACCGTTACAGTTATTTATAATATAATATAAGATAATATCAAATAATATATAATATAATATAATATAATATAATATAATATAATATAATATAATATGATATAATATAATATAATATAATATAATATAATATAATGTGATATAATATAATGTGATATAATATAATATAATATAATATAATATAATATAATGTGATATAATATAATATGATATAATATAATATAATATGATATAATATAATATAATATAATATAATATAATATGATATAATATAATATGATATAATATAATATAATATGATATGATATAATATAAGATAACATCAAATAATATAATATCAAATAATATGATATAATATAATATGAGATAAGATAATATATAATATAATATATAATATAATATATAATATAATATATAATATAATATAAGATAACATAAGATAATAGTTTAATGGACAGAAACACAAACAGGATCAGAGTGTTATTCTAAGTGTGTGACAGCATCATGGAAAGGATCCCTACAGAGAAAGGATCCCTACAGAGAGAGACCTGGAAGATCCTTTTGGTTTAACCACAAACAGCACACACACCAGACTACATTCACTAAAACAGGGATTTTAGAGCTGCTGCTCCATCAGTCAGAGTTACTACAGAGTGTAACAGGAGGACGACAGTAAAATGCAGTCTGGTGTGTTTGAAGTGATATTTGTACTGATCAGTCATTAAAACAGGATCCACCTTTAACACCGGACGATAAGTTGCCTCTAAACGGGTCAGAGGTCAGATGATGTTCTGCTTCAGCAGGAATATTTCTGTTTGCACTTTTAATATTTTCTGATATTTATTAGTGATGAAACAGTTATTTAGGAAGCAGTGCATTATGGGTTAAGCGGGCCGTGGGTTCTGGTTGAATCGTCCTTTAATGAGACATGTGTGGAGGTGAACTCTGAGCTCGATGGCCGCGGTCAGGCCAGCGTGTTCCTCTTTGTTTCATAGACAGTAATGTGAGTGTGTGTTTCCAGAGGGGTCACAGCCACCAGACTCCATTCTCAAAAACAGCTATTTTACCTGACAGAACACACACACCTGTTTTACTGGGAAATAATAGCATATAATAACGGTCGCAGCCTCAGTTTATCACATTTAAGGATTTCAGGATCATCTGTAGGTGGAAGCAGCTTCAGCATCAGTGTCACACAGGATGCGTTCAGGTACAGCACCGAACATATCCCACATCAAATGAACAAAATGAGTTTATTCTCCTAACTTGTGCGACACCCCCACACTGCTGTTTTAAGAGATGAAGACACGATGGTTGTAAAACCAGAACTTATCTCTTGAAGTCAGAGTCTCAGTCTGACGTAAGTGTTTGAGTGTTGGAGGTAAAATCGCTGTTTTTTTCAATGGAGTCTGGTGGCTCTGAGGTTGGTTTTTAACTTTTACACCTTCAGAAACAAATGAAAATTAATACTCCAGATATTCACTGTAGTCGTTCTTCCTCCTTCGGTGCGTTCTTTGAAGTGGTCATGTGGAAACAACATGGCGGCTGCAGAGGAAACGTGTTGTGTTTCGGCTCTGCTGCTTTCATTCATGCTGATAAACTGAACCGTCGCTCTGCGGCAACAAGCGAACACATCACATGACTTCTGTCCTGTCCGCCATGTTTCTGCTTCAGTTTGGACGTTTCTAGATTTGTATTTTTATTTCTTCTCAGTTTTATCTCCTTGTTCTTCGATCCTGCGTTCATGTCTTCCCAGAATTTTTCTGATTATTCCGACACCACCTGAATGCACCGTATCTGTAGGATTCAGACTGGGGGGCTCTCAGTGGGAACAGTGTGTCCTCTCAGTAACCGTCCTCCCTCTGTCCACCCCAGCCCATTGATTGGTCACGGCCATGCTGCTGACCCCCCCCCCCCTCCCCGCCGCCTTTCTGGGGCAGGTGGGTGAGAATCAAACAGGAGCAGTTGGGCCGTCCTGCTGGTCGATGTCCTCCACTTCCTGTTTGGACTCGGTGCTAAATCTTCCCCAAATGGACGAGTGTGTAATCTCCATTAAGTTACCCAGCAGCCCCCCCTCCCACACACCCCCATATTTAGTGAGCAGCAGGACTGATGGATGAAACCTGAGCTGCTGTCTCTCTGCACACAGCTGGTACCATGAACAAGTCTGATCTTCTGCATGTTTCTGCAGCAGCTGATCCTCCAAGACTCCAAAGCTCTCCTTAGTATGATGTGTCTGCATGTGTCCATCCTCCAGTTTGTATATGTGGAAAAAGTGTTTCAAACCACAGACAGACGTTATTTTGCTCTCTGCACACACACCAGACTCCATTCACAAAAACAGTCATTTTAGCTCACAGAACACAGGAGCTGTGGGGAAAGACCGGCTGTTTGTGGTTAAACCAAAAGGATCTTCCAGGTCTCTCTCTGTAGGGATCCTTTCCATGATGCTGTCACACACTTAGAATAACACTCTGAGCCTGTCAGTGGATCAAACAAGCTCTTTTAGTGGACCTACTGTGATCAGGTGCAGTTGTCCCAAAGGATCACGTTGCAGCCATTGCAGCCCGTTTGGTGTCTGCTGGCTGAGGTGATCTACTGGACCAGTTCCAACACTTTTACTACCTACCAGTCACTCACACACCAGGATGTGGACAGAGAGGATCATGGGTAGAAACAGGGGAGTGGCCCTTTAACCTCCCTCCTGCTCGTCCGTCTTCACCTTTGACCTCCAGTGAGTCGTCACCATGTTTAGGTGAACTGAAACGAACTGTAGCGTCTGTGCACCTGTTCAGGCTCCTCCCCCTCAGCAGGTGGCCCGTCTTAATTAGCAGGACGATCATTAATGTTCAGGCTCGATAAAGGACAGCCGTGGCCTCTCAGGACCCCCGCTCGGCCCCCATGTAAACTCAGACACCCCCCCACTGTCTCCTCATGTTTGTACTGACAGACTGGAGCCTTTGTCCAGGCGGAGGGACTGTTTGGGTCTGTTCAGGTTCAGCTGGTTCTGGATCAGGACCGATTACCATCAGGTCTGAGGATTAATCAGTACTCGTCAGGTTTGGGGGGGTTTGAGCTGAAACACCGGACACACCTGACAGACTGAGCCCTCTGTCTGCTATACTTTATATTTTAGGTCCCCTTAAACAGGAGCATGCTAACATGCTAACATGCTATGCTGTGTGTGTGTGTGTGTGTGTGTGTGTGTGTGTGTGTGTGTGTGTGTGTGTGTGTGTGATCTACTTGTATCAGTAACTTTCTGTTTGATTCATTTAGAAAAAATGAGAAACAGAAAAAAGCTGATCTGCAGCCACAGAGGTCACACTGTGTGTGTGTGTGTGTCTGTGTGTGTGTGTCTGTGTGTGTGTGTGTGTGTGTGTGTGTGTGTGTGTGTGTGTGTGTGTGTGTGTGTCAGCACATCGATGGACTGTGACAGGTGGAGAGGTGCATCATGGGAGAGGAGGCCATGCTCCAAAAATCAGTCCTGACAGACACACACACACACACCATGCTCTCCCTTTGATTGACAGCTCTGGTAGTTCCACTCTTGGTCGCCCCGGCGACCACGTCCCGCTCCGTTAGTCCGTCTCAATTGGCCGGAGCTGCCTGCCAATCAAACACACAGGCCATGTCCCCGCCCCCCTGGGACCTGCAGCCAAACACATCACTTCCTCCTCCTCTTCATCAGCTGACTGCCCCTCTGCATCACTGTTCAGCGTTCCCACGGCGATGACCACAAGGAGCCGATTGGTGCTGATGTGGACGAGTGAACACAAACAAACTGAGAGGAAGGAAGGAAGGAAGGAAAGAGGGAAGGAAGGAGGGAGGGAGGGAGGGAGGGAAGGAAGGAAGGAGAAGAACAGAACAGAAGAGGAGGATGAATGAAAAGATGAATCCTCTGCAGTTTCTCTCTGATGAGTCGATGACAAACTTGTTGAAGGTCACCGACATCACTGTTTGCCCCCCCCAGTTTAACCTGCCCCCCCCCCCCCCCCCCCCCCAGTTTAACCTGCCCCCCCCCACCTGACAAGCTTTGAAGTGCTAACGAGACGCCTCCTCGCTCGCCCTGCTCACACTGACAGAGAGAGAGTCTGACCACACTGCTGCATTCATCACAGCCACAACCACAGGGGGGAGGACACACTCTCACACTCTCACACTCACACTTACACACTCTCTCACTCTCACACTCTCTCACACTCACACACACTCTCACACACTCACACACTCTCACACTCTCACACACTCTCACTCTCACACACTCTCACACTCACACTTACACACTCTCTCACTCTCACACTCTCTCACACTCACACACACTCTCACACTCTCACACACTCTCACACTCACACTTACACACTCTCTCACTCTCACACTCTCTCACACTCACACACACTCTCACACTCACACACACTCTCACACTCTCACACACTCTCACACTCACACACTCTCACACTCTCACACACTCTCACACTCACACTTACACACTCTCTCACTCTCTCACTCTCACACTCTCTCACACTCTCTCACACTCTCACACTCTCACACACTCACACACTCTCACACTCTCACACTCTCACACACTCTCACACTCACACACACTCACACACTCTCACACACTCTCACACTCACACACTCTCACACTCTCACACACTCTCACACTCACACTTACACACTCTCTCACTCTCACACACTCTCACACTCTCACACACTCTCACACTCACACACACTCTCACACTCTCACACACTCTCACACTCACACACTCTCACACTCTCACACTCACACTTACACACTCTCTCACTCTCTCACTCTCACACTCTCTCACACTCTCTCACACTCTCACACTCTCTCACACTCTCACACTCTCACACACTCTCACACACTCTCACACTCACACACTCACACTCTCTCACACTCTCACACACTCTCACACTCTCACACACTCTCACACTCACACTTACACACTCTCTCACTCTCACACTCTCACACTCTCTCACACTCTCACACACTCTCACACTCACACACTCTCACACACACACACACACACTCACTCACACACTCTCACACTCTCACACTCTCACACTCACACACTCTCACACACTCTCACACTCTCACACACTCTCACACTCACACTTACACACTCTCTCACTCTCACACTCTCACACTCTCACACTCTCACACACTCTCACACTCACACTTACACACTCTCTCACTCTCACACTCTCTCACACTCTCACACTCACACTTACACACTCTCTCACACTCACACACTCACACTAACACACTCTCACACTCACACACTCTCACACTCACACACTCACACACTCTCTCACTCTCACACACTCTCACACTCACACTCTCACACACTCTCACACTCTCTCACACTCTCACACACACTCACACTTACACACTCTCTCACTCTCACACTCTCACACTCTCACACTCTCTCACACTCTCACACACTCTCACACTCACACTTACACACTCTC
>NC_092017.1:28991380-28998880 GCF_042242105.1 Pempheris klunzingeri | reverse complement strand
AAAAGTCTAATTAAACTGTCAGTATTGTTGTTGTTGATTGACAAAGGTTCAGAATAAATGGACGTTCAGTGTGACAGCGCTACTGTCAGCTGACTGTGATGGAGAGTCTCACCTGTGTCAAAGCTACAGGAAGCCTGAAGGAGAGATGTCAACTACGACTCCCAGGGTGCACTGCACTAACAAACAGCCAATCACAAAGCGTCACGCTCGCTTTATGTTTCAGCAAAGACGGCAAACAAAAAGAAGTGTTTTGAATCCTCGACCTCTCTGAGTGACACCTCCGCCTGCCTGCTGCTCCACAGCAACAGCAGCTGAGGCTCATGGGTATTGTAGTATTTAGAGTCAGTCCCCAAACCCAACCTGATGTGTCAGAAACTGAAGAAGAAGCCAGAAGATCAACTAGTGTGATCATCAGACATCATCAGACTTTCTCTGATCAATAAAACAACATGTTGCTCCACTAATGGGGAAGTCTGGAAAAGCAGGAAGCGTGAACAGCCGCTCATCAGAGGCAAAATAAAAGTTTCTAGATGACAGCGGCAAAGTTACAGAGCCTGTGAAACAGGAAGTGACATCATTTCTCCTCCTCAGGTTCTTCCGGGGCGATTACACGGTGGAGGTGGCGATCAACGACTACCTGGACATCTACTGCCCGCACTACGAGGTGGCAGAGTCCCCCGAGCGCATGGAGCACTACGTGCTGTACATGGTGAACTACGACGGCTACACCACCTGCGACCACCACAGGAAGGGCTTCAAGCGCTGGGAGTGCAACCGGCCGCAGAGCCCCAGCGGGCCGCTCAAGTTCTCCGAGAAGTTCCAGCTGTTCACCCCCTTCAGCCTGGGCTTCGAGTTCAGGCCGGGCCACGAGTACTACTACATCTGTGAGTACTGCTGAGTACTACTACATCTGTGAGTACTAGTACTGCTGAGTACTAATACATCTGTGAGTACTACACACAGAGTACTGCTGTAGACTGAGTACTACTACATTTTCTTCTTTTGGTGGAGCTACGCTAACAGCTCCCTGCTGCCTCCAGCTTTTTTGCTAAGCTACACTAACAATTCCCCCTGCTTCCTGATGCTAATAATTTGAATAATTAATTTGTAGGCTTGTGTGTCCTGTTAGCATCTATGTCCCGTTAGCTTGTGTGTCCCGTTAGCTTGTGTGACCTGTTAGCATCTACGTCCCGCTAGCTTGTGTGTCCTGTTCCATCTATGTCCCGTTAGCTTGTGTGTCCTGTCAGCATCTACGTCCCGCTAGCTTGTGTGTCCTGTTCCATCTATGTCCCATTAGCTTGTGTGTCCTGTTAGCATCTACGTCCCGCTAGCTTGTGTGTCCTGTTCCATCTACGTCCCGTTAGCTTGTGTGTCCTGTTCCATCTATGTTCCGTTAGCTTGTGTGTCCCGTTAGCTTGTGTGTCCTGTTAGCATCTACGTCCCGTTAGCTTGTGTGTCCTGTTAGCATCTACGTCCCGTTAGCTTGTGTGTCCTGTTCTATCTATGTCCCGTTAGCTTGTGTGTCCCGTTAGCTTGTGTGTCCTGTTCCATCTATGTCCCGTTAGCTTGTGTGTCCTGTTCCATCTACGTCCCGTTAGCTTGTGTGTCCTGTTCCATCTACGTCCCGTTAGCTTGTGTGTCCTGTTCCATCTACGTCCCGTTAGCTTGTGTGTCCTGTTCCATCTACGTCCCGTTAGCTTGTGTGTCCTGTTCCATCTACGTCCCGTTAGCTTGTGTGTCCTGTTCCATCTACGTTCCGTTAGCTTGTGTGTCCTGTTCCATCTATGTCCCGTTAGCTTGTGTGTCCTGTTCCATCTACGTCCCGTTAGCTTGTGTGTCCTGTTCCATCTATGTTCCGTTAGCTTGTGTGTCCCGTTAGCTTGTGTGTCCTGTTCCATCTACGTCCCGTTAGCTTGTGTGTCCTGTTCCATCTACGTCCCGTTAGCTTGTGTGTCCTGTTCCATCTACGTCCCGTTAGCTTGTGTGTCCTGTTCCATCTACGTCCCGTTAGCTTGTGTGTCCTGTTCCATCTACGTTCCGTTAGCTTGTGTGTCCTGTTCCATCTACGTCCCGTTAGCTTGTGTGTCCTGTTCCATCTACGTCCCATTAGCTTGTGTGTCCCGTTAGCTTGTGTGTCCTGTTCCATCTACGTCCCATTAGCTTGTGTGTCCCGTTAGCTTGTGTGTCCTGTTCCATCTACGTCCCGTTAGCTTGTGTGTCCTGTTCCATCTACGTCCCATTAGCTTGTGTGTCCCGTTAGCTTGTGTGTCCTGTTCCATCTTTGTCCCACTAGCTTGTGTGTCCCGTTAGTTCAGTGCTTCTCAATTATTTTCTGTTATGCCCCCCCCAGGAAGAAGAAAACATTTCGCGCCCCCCCATTCTCCGCCGCGACTATAAATAGTATCATTTGTCTATAAAATTGTTATAAGTAGACCTCTGTATAACGTTGGATCCTTATTAACATTAAAGAAAACAACAACAAGAAAAAAGAAAGAAACGGATCAACTTAGAACAAAGAACAGTTTTAGTGACTTTGTTTTTTAGTCTGTAACAGAGAAGGTTTAAAGTGCATCATGTTGTCTGCCACAGTAAACACACCCAGCGCTTCGTCTGCTTCCTCATATTTCCTCGTCTTAGCTTTCGGGAGACTTCCGTTTGTCTCATTATCTCCTTTCTTCTCATCCCTGTTAAAAATGTTTCTCTTGAGGGTTTGTTACTGGGCTTCCTTTCTCCCTCTCTGCTGTGTGAACGCACGCTCATCGACAAAACCCTCCACGTAGAGCTGATCCTCCCTGACCACTGACAGTGAGAGCGCCACTGCCACCTACTGTAGGGGGTGTGCAATTACACTTTATTCTAGTACAGCAACACGCGCCCCCCCTGGCATCGCCCCACTGTTTGAGAAGGACTGCGTTAGCTTGTGTGTCCCGTTAGCTTGTGTGTCCCGTTAGCTTGTGTGTCCCGTTAGCTTGTGTGTCCCGTTAGCTTGTCACTGTCCTCTAGACCTCGTTAGCTCGTAGCTGCTGGTCTTATTTTTCCTGTCATGGCGTCCACAGAGACTCTGACTCACTCAGATCTCCTGTTGTCTCTGTTTCCTCGGCAGCGTCTCCACATCCAAACCTGGCTGGGAAACCGTGTCTGAAGCTCAAGATCTACGTCAAACCGACCAGTGAGTCTCCTCTTCCTCTCTTCTTCCTCTTCCTCTTCTTCCTCTCTCTGGAACTTCAAGTTTTGTGTGGAACAACACTGAGGCCATTATAGCTCTGTCTCTTCAAAGCCACCAAACTCCATTGACAAAAACACTCATTTTACCTCACAGACCACAGGACTTCAGCAGCTCTTGAGGCAAAATTACTATATTTATCGATGGAGTCTGGTGGCTTTGAAAACAGTGATATAGCAGCAGTTTATGGTCAAATGAAGCAGCCCGTTTGGTGTCTGCTGGCTGAGGTGATCTACTGGATCAGTTCCAACACTTTTACTACCTACCAGTCACTCAGACACCAGGATGTGGACACAGAGGGACCATCATTATTATTTTTATTATCAATATTATCATTAGTGGAGTAGAGGAGTTTATGGGGGGGTTCATCCCTCTCCTTCATCTAAAAGTGTGACTGTCAGTCTGAGGAAGAGGAGGTGTGAAGACGCTCAGCTGTCAGTGAAGCTGCTGAACTCTTCCTCCTCCGTTAGCCAGTTTATGGCAGAAAGGAGCATCGACACCTTAAGTCGTCTGTCTGAGTGAGGGGGAGGAGGAGGAGGAGGAGGAGGAGGAAGAGCAGGAGGAAGAGGCAGAGGAGGAGGAGGAGGAGGAGGAGGAGGAGGTGGAAGAGGAAGAGGAGCAGGAGGATCATCTGCCAAACCCTCCACACTCTGACTCTTCATCACAGCCCAGAGGGAAACAGCAGATCAGGGCTAATTATTTTCCCAGAATCCCTCTGACACAGGCAGGGTCATTCAGGGGGCGGGGCTAAACTCTTCTCACTGTGACCATTTCCTGTTTCCTCCCCAGATGACTCTGTGTACGAGTCCCCGGAGCCGTTCCTGACAGACGACACCACCGGCGGCTGCAGCCTCGCTCTGCCCCGCCTCTCCCTGCTGGCCGCCATGTTGCTCACCCTCCTCCCCCTCCTCCTCCTCGCCTCCACATAGCACCTCTTCTTCCTCTTCTTCCTCCTGAACTCGGGCCGATCTCCGTCTTCCAGTCGCTCGTCCCACCAACCTGAGGCCGGAAACGCCTCCAGCCCCCTCTCCCTGACCTCTGACCTCCATCTGAACGCCACTCAGCAGCTCAGCCAATCGGGGAAGGCTGAGGTCACTGGTGGGCGGAGCCTGAGATCCCCTGCGCTCTGCTCTGATCACGTTAAACTGGACCAACGTCCCGTCTGACCGCCGATGGTTTAAATACTGCTGCCAAAATGGCCGCCGACCTTCAGATTAGACGCCAAAACTTAATTAAAAAACCCATTTTTATAGAAAACGCTGTCACTTAACCCGTTTTATCTGTTTATTCTGGTACTTTAGGTTTTTGTTCTCTCTATACGGAGAAGTGATTGAAAACACTTAAGTTCTCCTTAGCTGCACAGAATCCCTTAAAAACGTTTCTTTAATCACGGAAAAATGTTTTTACCGCATTTACAGCACTGACATTTTAAAGCAGTTAAATTGTACGGTTTCCATGGAGACCGTTTGTTTACCTGCTCACCTGCTGTCACCTGTCGGACGACGGCGAACTTGTGGGAATAACAGGACGCTCCTGATGCTGATGTGGCGTCGGCGAGATCAGATCTGAAGTGTGAAATGAGTGGTTACGTTCTTCGGCCCTCTTCCCTCTTCCATTTCCTCACTTATCACCGACCGTCCGTCAGACCTCTGAAGGTCGTCTGTCCGTCGGTTTCCCTTTGTGTCAGAACTGGATGGACGTCGCTGAGGTCGTTTACAGCTTCGTTAGCGTAATTAGCCAGCAGGCGCTAAGCGAGACGCCACGACGTCGTGATGGACTGAGAAGAAGAAACTCGACAGACTGGATTCTAGAAGCAGAAACGCTGAAACTGAACTGGCTGCCGTGACGTTTGAGTCTGAATCTGATCAATCAGGGAACATAAGAGCGATCGATCAGAGCGTCCAATCAGAGCTTCCAATCAGAGCGATCGATCAGAGCGTCCAATCAGAGCTTCCAATCAGAGCGATCGATCAGGGAAAAACACCCAGCGACACCCGAACAGGAGGCGTCAACGACAAACGTGTCACTTAACGCCGTCCTCATTCAGCGAGGATGAACGTCCAGTTTAGACTTTCAAAATAAAGTGATGCGTGATGAGGTTGAGAAAAGGAAGACGGTTTAAAATACGAACGTCGGACACGACAGTGAAGTTACGTTATGAACCTGATGTAAGTGACATCGCTGGTCTTTGTCACTCTGAGATTTGAGCGTAAAATGAAGCAAAAACCTTAAAACTCGTTGAGAACAAACGTGACCGAGGACTCGGTGCTGTTGCTTCACCACTTGGTGTCCACACAGTGTTTCCAAACCACTGGAAACACATTTGGACCAAATGGAGCCTGAAGGTGGAGGCAGGAGAGTCCAGCTGCAGGCTGGTTCTCTTTCCAAACTCCTCACTGATGATTACAGTCAGAAACAATCAGTCACAGCAGGTCATGGACTTCATCTGGAACCTGAACGGACGCAGAACAAACTGTGATAGGATTGTTGTACACGAGGCTCAGCTCTGATTGGCTGGTCCACAGGATTAGTCAGCGTCTATTTACGTTTCTGAAAACTGTCAAAAAAGTGTAGAACGTCCATTTTTAGTTTAAAGAATCACTTTGAACCCATAGCATAGCATAGCATAGCATAATAGAATGTAAATGTGATATTTAAATTCTTCTGACTGTCGACCCCTAAAAAACTGTTAACTCTGTGGTTGCTAATACTAACCTAGCATCACAGACTGCTGGCACAAGCTAACGTAGCATCAGAGACTGATGGGATGAGCTAATGTAGCTTCAGAGACCTATGCTACAAGCTAAGGCTGAGCTAACGTAGCCTCACAGACTGAACAGACGAGCTAAGAGCTAACAAACAACCAAACAAGGTCACGTAGCTTCATAGATAAACGGGACAAGCTAACAAAGCCTAAGATGTACCTGACGATCTAACGTCACCTTACAGGTGAGTTAGCGTAGTTAGCGTAGCCTCACAGACCAACAGGACACGACTGTGATACCAAAATGATGAAGTTGTTCTGATGACACATAGTTTGGGACGTTGTGGCTCATTTCTGTGACTGTAATCATCATCAGTCGTGAAAATAAAAATAATAATTTGATGAGGAACAACCTGAAACTCTCTCTCTCTCTCTCTCTCTCATTCCTTCTCTCTGTCTCTCGCCCACCTCCAGCCCTCCAGCAGCAGACGTTCATCAGTCGACGCCTTTTATTTCTGTAAATCTGCCAAAGACTATCGTTACACTTTTCTATTCGAAGGACAAGAGACGTCCTGCAGCAGCTACAGGGTCCTCTGACCACGCCCACTTATGCCACAAGGGGCGGGGCCACATAAAAGGGGAGGGGTTACGTCTTGTTTTTTTCTAAATCGTGTCGTTTTGTCGTAAAGAATAAAAACGAATGTCGTGCAAAACAAAAATGAACCAATCAAAAATGGCCTTTTTCCCACTGGTGCTGAATTTTTAGTGACTTCTGGGGAAGCAGCGACACCGTGTGGTCGAGAAGACTTCCTCTTCCTCTTCATACCACCTCTCCATCTCCACTGATGGAGGGAAGTGTGTCCTTGTGTGTGGACAAGCAGGGGCATGCTGGGAAATGCAGTATATATATATGTGTGTGTGTAACGAACGCACTGTGATGGAGGACGGACGGACACTTGGACTCTTGTGACGTTGGTTTATATTTTATGTTTGTGCCATTTTCTGTTTTAAAAAATGCCAGAGAAAATTCACGAGGTATGAATTGATCCAGAGATCCGAAGGAGTCAGTCAGGTGTTGTTGTTGTTGTTGTTGTTGTTTTTCTCCTTTATGTTCCTGCTTGCATCACAATGCATTCTGGTCCTTGTAGTCCTGTACTTTCTGGTTCTGTTGATAAATAACGGTTAGGTGGGTTCATCATCGTTTTCTTCGTTGATTTTCGTGTGAATGGAAACAGTTTTTCGTGGCGTAAGAAAAGTTGAAGAAGCTGGAGGACGATAAAACTACAGAAAAAACGTTGAGATTTGGTTTGTGAGCGGGAGTGAGACCTCCTGTTTTTTACCTGTCTGCTTCTTCTGCTCTGAAAGACAAAATATCTGTTTTTGTATATTTTCTTATTGGATGCTTATCAAGTCCTGTTAGAGAATGCATTTATCTGATTGGCTACAGCGCTACCGAGGGGTCAGAGGTCACGGGGCCTCTGCAGGACATGTTTCTCCTGCGCTGCATGAGCAGGAGAAACACATTTACTGAATTTACTTTGAAGACAAATTGAGAGAGAAAATGTTCAACGTG
>NC_092017.1:28943880-28978880 GCF_042242105.1 Pempheris klunzingeri | reverse complement strand
GAATCCACATCAGAACAATGGAAACAATAACAAAGAACTTTTCTTCGGTCGTTAATATCTCCTGCTCCCTGAACGTAAATGTCTTCAGTCCAGTCGGGCGGCGCTCACTAATATCTCCTCCCTGATGCTGCACATCTGTAGCTGCATTCACGTGAGTGGAGCGTGTTGTGGACGACTCAGACTTGACGTCATTAGTCGGTCAGGTGAAGGCAGCGTGGACAGCTCAGACTCGTGGGGCACACAGGTGACACATGAAGGCAGCGCAGGCAATTTGCATATAAGAACGACACGCAAACGAACGGCTCGCAACTGCGAATTGGTTCTCATCGTTCACTTTAAAGAACCGTTCAAAGACTCGACTCGTTCGCGAACGTCACATCTGTATGACAGACTGCTGCCTCCTGATGTCTTAACCACACTGACCCTGACTGTAGTGCTTTTGTTGTACAAAACATCTTCTAAAGTCTGATTCTAATATAGATAATATATATAATATATACCACAGCTGGTAGAGTGCCACACCATCACTACAGGAACCCCCCGGGGACCTGACTGAAAACCTCCGGCTGAGGTTGTTGGGCTGTCAGTGAAAGAATGGGGAAGCTTCTAACAGTGCACTGGTGAAGAAGCTGGCAGAATGATGCTCTGCTCTTTGAGGCAGCTCAGGTACATTTATTTCATTAAATGGTTTTGTAATTGTTCCAGTCCAGGCTTTAGGCATCCTCATCCTTCAGTCTTGTTTTCTAAGCATTTATTTATTAAGCCGTACTCCGATCAGCATGTTTTCTTATTGCCAGGACGGCTGGACAGGAGGGAGGCTGCTGTATGTTGGAGAAAAGGAGCAGGATCTTCTCAGTAAAACTGGGACCTAATTCTAGACCCTCTGCAAACCTAGATGTACCAGGGGGCCTGTACCAGGGGGCCTGTACCAGGAGGGCCTGTACCAGGGGGCCTGTTCCAGGGGGCCTGCACCAGGGGGCCTGTACCAGGAGGGCCTGTACCAGGGGGCCTGTTCCAGGGGGCCTGCACCAGGGGGCCTGTACCAGGAGGGCCTGTACCAGGGGGCCTGCACCAGGGGGCCTGTTCCAGGAGGGCCTGTACCAGGAGGGCCTGTACCAGGGGCCTGTACCAGGGGGCCTGTTCCAGGGGGCCTGTACCAGGGGCCTGTACCAGGGGGCCTGTACCAGGAGGGCCTGTACCAGGGGGCCTGTTCCAGGGGGCCTGTACCAGGGGCCTGTACCAGGGGGCCTGCACCAGGGGGCCTGTTCCAGGAGGGCCTGTTCCAGGAGGGCCTGTACCAGCTAATGGGGCTGATCTACACACTCAACCTGAGACACCCAGAAGAACTGAAAACACTGTTGAAGTGTTGAACTACCAGTGAGATCAGACATTCAAACATCTATTTGATTTGATTTCTACTATCTGCTGTTATTTGTTGTACTCTTAGAAAAAAGTTTGTAATAAATAAGTTTAAAAAAACCAAATTGTAATTAATGTTTTGTTTATTCTGACTTTAGTTACCTCTTTAAAAAATGAGTAGAAATAAATAAAATAAAGGGTTTAGAATAACTTAATAAAACATGTAGAGAACTAAACAAATCATGTTGGTTGTTCTATTCTAACTGAGTTTGTGTCATGGGATTTACTCAGTGATGGGTTTGTTGAGGTAACTTGAAAAGATCCATGCAAATTGTTACTACACCTTTTTTAAGTTGAGCCATTATATATTTCTTTAGAGTTGTACTTCAGTAAATGTGCTCGGCTCCTTTCCACCGCTGGTCGTAGTGAATCGTTGTGTGTTTGTTGTTTGACGCTGAATGACGGAGGAGGCAGCGGAGTGTGACGACTGTTAACCCTGAACTGTGTATTCAACAGGACTCCCAGTGAGCCACACCAGACTCCAGAGGAAAAATGAGCGATTTAAGGACGTGTGAGATGGAAATAAAGCTGAGAGGAAAAACTGCAGAAGGAAGATGAGTGTGGACCAGTGGGAGAGCTCACACACACACACACACACACACACACACACACACACACACACAGAGTAAAACACACACACACACACACACACACACACACACACAGAGTAAAACACACACACTAAGAATAGAAATTAATTAGGGACTCAGATCAGATAAACTGTGTGAAAGAGATCGAGGTGGGAACAGAGGACAGAGCATCATCTCACACTCTCTCTCTCTCACACACACACACACACACACACACACTCTCTAATTGGATCACGCCCCTTCTCTCCTCAGGGACCTGTTGCTGTTGTTGCCGTCTCTCTCGGGGCCGTCTGATTGGCTGAGATGTTTATCAGTCATCAGCGCCACGCCCACTCATCATTGGCTTGTTACAGTGACAGGCCCCGCCCCCCTCTGACCTCATAACCCTTCTATCAGAGCCCATGTGTGAAGGCGTGATCCTGACAGACAGAACTGTGGGAAAACACCCTGATGACCCTCTCACAGGAGGAGGAGGAGGAGGAGGAGAAGAGGAAGAGGAGGAAGAAGAAGAAGAGGAGGAGAAGAGGAAGAGGAGGAGGAGGAGGAAGAAGAGGGGGAAGAAGAAGAGGAGGAGGAGGAGGAGGAGGAGGAGGAGAAGAGGAAGAGGAGGAAGAAGAAGAAGAGGAGGAGAAGAGGAAGAGGAGGAGGAGGAGGAGGAGGAGGAAGAAGAAGAAGAGGAGGAGGAGAAGAGGAAGAGGAGGAGGAAGAAAAAGAGAAGAGGAGGAGGAGGAGGTCACATGGTGAGCCACCTCTCATGATGGGTTACTGTATAATTACATGTATGATAATTAATCAGTGTGCTGATATGATGCAGAAACAGTGACGATGGCGCCCTCTGCTGGTCAGATCACCTCACTACACCCTAATGACCCACTGAACTGATCAGTAATCAATAAGTGAATGGATCTGAAGGGACACACACCAGACTCCATTCACAAAAACAATGATTTTAGCTGCTGGTCTGTGTGTGTTTCTCCCTGTGAACTACCTGTTCACCTGGAGATCTCTGAGCCAACATGGCCGCTGCCTGCGTTCCCTTCGGTCCAGACTGTAGGAAACACGGTTGGCGGCTCTCTGTGCTCTCAGTTCGTCAGCAGAGCGACAACGATAAAGTTGTTAAAGCTTTTTACAGATCAGACTGGGGGGGCCGCCCTCTGAGCCTTCACCCCCCCCCGATCAGACTGCACAGCAGAGCAGTCGGTGCAAACCACTGCAACACTGAGAAAGGCTAGGCTGCTAGGCTAGGCTAAGCTGCTAAGCTAGGCGGCTAGGCTGCTAGGCTAGGCTAAGCTGCTATGCTAGGCTAGGCGTCTGATACTAGGAGACATCTGATGAATGATTTACGGTAAAACATATTTCAATAACATAATTATCAGTGACTAGCCACTAGCTGTTAGCCGCTAGCCATCTGTCACTGCGCTCAGTGGCCACGCCCTTAATGATGCTAAACTTTAAGCCTTAATTCAAACAGGTGGGTTCCAGGTGAGTTCCAGGTGTCCTGACCGGAGAAAGAGGCCCCAGAGACCAAAGCGGTGTTTTAACATGGAGGTCAACGGGAGACAACGAGAGCGAAACGCTTGGTGTAAAAAACAGGTTTATTGGAGGGGTGGGAGGCCGTTTGGTCAAAGTGAGGCTGAAACAAACCCTCACCGTCCTCGAACGCCTCATTTTAGCTCCAACACTCCGACCCTGACGGGACGGGGGGGGTCCCGGTCAGACTGGCCTGGAGTCAGTTTGCAGTAGTTAAAGCACAGCATGAAAACACAGAACTCTTTGAAACAATAACAATAATCAACTAAGGAGGAAAATTTGGCCTCATGATGATCCACAGCATCGATTCTATCTTCCAATACCACCTTAAAAAAATAAAGATTATCCTGCTCCGGCTCTTGGAGCAGCTTTGGCGTCTTCGGTAACCTTTGGTCCGTTTGTGCTTCTCTCTGCTCAGTCCTCTCTCTCCGATCAATAACCATGATCAGCTGACGGCCTGCAGCCAACGGACGATCGATCCGTCGGGAGGCGACGGCGCCGCAGACGACCCCGACAGGACTCATCTGGACGGGGACACAGATAACAGTGATCAGATCGATCGGCCGATCAATAGTTTGATCGCCGTGGGAACAAAGGTCAGGGAGCTGCTGGATCATTCTGTCATGTTTGACAGCAGCTCCTGTCTGCAGAGGATGAACCAGCAGCTCCTGTCTGCAGAGGATGAACCCCTGGATGTTCAGACAGCAGCTCCTGTCTGCAGAGGACGAACCCCTGGATGTTCAGACAGCAGCTCCTGTCTGCAGAGGACGAACCCCTGGATGTTCAGACAGCAGCTCCTGTCTGCAGAGGATGAACCCCTGGATGTTCAGACAGCAGCTCCTGTCTGCAGAGGATGAACCCCTGGATGTTCAGACAGCAGCTCCTGTCTGCAGAGGATGAACCCCTGGATGTTCAGACAGCAGCTCCTGTCTGCAGAGGATGAACCCCTGGATGTTCAGACAGCAGTTCCTGTCTGCAGAGGATGAACCCCTGGATGTTCAGACTGAAGGAACCTTAGAACAGGCAGGTTCTCTGTGAGGTTCCTCAGGGGGAGGAGCCTCAGATCTCAGATCAGATTTGAGGGCATTAATTGACGATAATGACGTCGCCTGGAAGAGGAAGTTACTCTGAATCTGATGATCTGATGATCTGGTGATCTGGTGATCTGGTGATCTGGTGATCTCTGGGATCAGCAGCAGGATCACAGTCCATAACATGCAGGATTCTGTGATGTCGTTGTGTGGTGACCTCTGACCTGCGGAGGCTGCGAGCTTCATACAGCGTGTCGTCTTCATCGCTCTCCACGGCCTCCATCTCCACAGAGTCGTCGTAGTTTGACAGCAGCCCGTACTTCTTCCTCTGGGCCGGCCGCTTCAGCCTGAAAGAGACGTGTGGGGATCAGACCACGTATGTAGAACCGCTGACAAGAAACCACGTGTTAAATTGTAGGATTTATGAATGGAGTTTGGTGTGATGGCTGTCAGGGTACAAACTATTCTTTGATCACATCTTAAAAACATTTATTGATGAACTGTTCGTTATAATAATTGTTTGTTGGGCTGAATGCAGGATTAACAACATGCTATTCATGCAGAACTGAAGAGTGAATCCAGCAGCTTTAGAAAACCTTTTACTCAGTGTGTAGTTCTGATAGTAGGACAGAACAATACTAAATGACTGGATTTAAAGTGGAATTTGGCTTGATATTAGTCCACATTCAGGAGAAAAGCAGGTCGGAAAGGATGTTATTAAGGGAACGTTGTTCTCATAGCACAGCTCCAGTGAGGAGACAGAGACACTGAACTGTATTAAAAAGAAATTTGGGGGGGGGCCATGCATGCTGAACTGAAGAGTGGCTACTGAAATCATAAAAAAAACATTTTATAAACTACGTCCTTCTGTTGGCGAGGCAGGAAATATTAAATTGCTGAATTTATGAATGGAGTTTGGTGAGACATTTGTCCATTTGCAGCTGTTAAAGTAGGATTACAGTAGATCTCACCGCACAGCTCAGAGAAGGAAGTAGACACCCGAGTACTGCTACACAAAGTTTTTGATCAAGTAATAAAGAAACTAGTGGGTGACAGGTGGGTGAGATACATATCGAACCGAGGAGCTGTTCTGAAACTTTACTAAAGGCCATTAATTATACTTTACAGCATATTTACCTCCACTGGAGAGAGAGCGCCTACACCTGCCATTCACCTGGATGTACACAGACACCAAACCAAACTCCATTCATAAATCTAGTGATTTTAAGGCTTCTTCTCTTATGTACAGTTCTGCATAGTCTGTAAAATGTGATATATGATGTTGTACTAGTGGAAATAATTTCAAAAGAAATCTATGAGTGACCACAATAATTGTACAAAATGGCATAAATCACATTTTGCAGCACAGAGACATCTGCTGATAGTAAAATATTAAATTTCTACATTTATGAACGAAGTTTGGCGTGACGTCAATAACCATCATTATCTTTGCATTATTTTAAGCATCAGCTCTAAAACCCTTCTATAGTTTTATACCCTCCTAATCCAAGATGTGACAAAAAATCTGACATGAGTTCAAACCAAACTCCATTCATAGATCCGGTGATTTAAGGCTTCTTCTCTTGTCAGCAGCTGTACACTCTGAAAATGGTGTTGCTGAAGCTAGAGGAGCCTCTCACACTTTAAGGTGATAATAAATACACATCGCAGAGAATAAACCAGGCAGGAGGTTTTACATCGTGTTTTAGTGGCATGTTAGTGACATATTTAGCTCTTTACAGATTCTCTGAATATCTGAATGGAGTTTGGCGTGAAGTCTGCAGCAGTTCTCACCTCACAGCTCGGATGAGGAAGTAGAGGACTCCGATCATGGTGATGCCGATCAGGACGTACAGGGCCCTCTGGATCATCGAGCTGTCCACATTGAGGCCGTTGAAGAGCCCCCCGGGCCCGGGGCTCTTCCCGCCGCTGAGTGTGGAGTTCAGCCCGCTGGAGTTGGTCGCGGCGGGCCGGGGCCCCGCGGTGCTGCCGGCGGCTCTGGTCGCTTCAGTGGCCGCGGACACCAAGAGCCAAGAGACCGGGACAAGAAGCGCCGACAGGGCCGAGTGAAGAGTCATTTCAGCGGCGGAGCAGGAGTCCACAGGAGGAGCTGGACTTTTAACCGGAACCGAAGCGGAACCGGAGCTTTCAGATACACGTCGCGTTGGCTGAACTCTGCCTCTGTTGACATAAAGTAGATCCAACTAGGAAGTTCCCAGATGACGTCACACTCGCTGTGAGCCAATCCACCCTCAGTTTGACCGGTAGGACGACAGGTAAGCTCTCCACCAATCACACGGCGGATCCAGACACCTGCGAGACCAGCCGGAGGGACCGAAGTCACCACGGACAGAACTGAGAGGGAGAAAGTGAGTAAGTGAAGAAGCAGCACGAGGAAACACAGACCTGTTCCAACTGGGAAAATAGTCCAGATATTCTCACATCAGATGGGTGCGGATCTCAGGGGGGGGTCCTCCCGCTTCAGGAAAACACATAGATCACATGTTGCAAAGTAAGAATAACCAACGATATAAAAGTAATCATTAAATAGTTTGATTTATGGATGGAGTTTGGTGTAATGACTGAGCGCTTACAGGAGAATGTAGAGCTGTTATTAGTAACTGAACTGTTAATCACTTTATTAAAACACTTAGAGACCCTGGAGGAAGATTTATTAATATAGTTTATACTTTATTAGATCAAGGTTCAGGTCTGGATGGTTACTGATATTATTTGGATGTTTTATTGATATTATTTGGATGTTTACTGATATTATTTGGATGTTTACTGATATTATTTGGATGTTTTACTGATATTATTTGGATGTTTTACTGATATTATTTGGATGTTTACTGATATTATTTGGATGTTTTACTGATATTATTTGGATGTTTTATTGATATTATTTGGATGTTTACTGATATTATTTGGATGTTTTATTGATATTATTTGGATGTTTACTGATATTATTTGGATGTTTTATTGATATTATTTGGATGTTTACTGATATTATTTGGATGTTTACTGATATTATTTGGATGTTTACTGATATTATTTGGATGTTTACTGATATTATTTGGATGTTTTATTGATATTATTTGGATGTTTACTGATATTATTTGGATGTTTACTGATATTATTTGGATGTTTTACTGATATTATTTGGATGTTTACTGATATTATTTGGATGTTTTACTGATATTATTTGGATGTTTTATTGATATTATTTGGATGTTTTACTGATATTATTTGGATGTTTACTGATATTATTTGGATGTTTACTGATATTATTTGGATGTTTACTGATATTATTTGGATGTTTACTGATATTATTTGGATGTTTTATTGATATTATTTGGATGTTTACTGATATTATTTGGATGTTTACTGATATTATTTGGATGTTTACTGATATTATTTGGATGTTTTATTGATATTATTTGGATGTTTACTGATATTATTTGGATGTTTACTGATATTATTTGGATGTTTTATTGATATTATTTGGATGTTTACTGATATTATTTGGATGTTTACTGATATTATTTGGATGTTTTACTGATATTATTTGGATGTTTACTGATATTATTTGGATGTTTTACTGATATTATTTGGATGTTTTATTGATATTATTTGGATGTTTACTGATATTATTTGGATGTTTTATTGATATTATTTGGATGTTTTACTGATATTATTTGGATGTTTACTGATATTATTTGGATGTTTACTGATATTATTTGGATGTTTACTGATATTATTTGGATGTTTTATTGATATTATTTGGATGTTTACTGATATTATTTGGATGTTTACTGATATTATTTGGATGTTTTACTGATATTATTTGGATGTTTACTGATATTATTTGGATGTTTTACTGATATTATTTGGATGTTTTATTGATATTATTTGGATGTTTTACTGATATTATTTGGATGTTTTATTGATATTATTTGGATGTTTTATTGATATTATTTGGATGTTTTACTGATATTATTTGGATGAGTCTCCTCCAGGGGCCGTGGTACGTTTGAGGACTCCTCAGTATTTCTGTCCCGGCTGGGTTCAGGTGTGGGACCATGTGGAGGTGCTGGTGTTCCTCCTTCAGCTCAGCAGCAGCTTCTACCTGCCTGAAGCTTTTCACTGAGGATGAATCCACAGGTCACAGTCACTCTGTTTTCTTTAGACTAGAACAACTGCAGCGAGAGATTCAGGGAACCGTTCAAACAGATCTACTGATCTACTGATCTACTGATCTACTGATGTTCCCTCATTACTGACTGTTAGTGGATTCGAGGAGACTCAGAACAACTGATGAGGAACAGAAACCTTTGATTCCTCTTTTAATGTGAAGAACTAAAACATGCTGAGCGGATAAATGAGGCTTAATTAACAGTCACGTGACTGTGACGTATCCGGGTTGCGGGTTTGATTCCCGCGGGATCAGAGGCTCCAGATGTGTGATGGACGTCTCCCTGCGTGGGTTATTTCTGTATTTAGGTTGCTGTCAGAGGCTCCTCTGACTGACGGGCCGGTCGACCAATGGGAGCGCGGCTGGGCTGCGGCGCGGCGCTGTGATTGGTCGGCTTGGTGAGAAGGGGGCGGGGCCGTGAGATTACAGCAGCATCTCTGTCTCTGCGGATCCAGCGGACATCTGGAGCAGCTCTGCCCGGGAGTCACACCTCCGACGCCCCGCTCCGAGCCAGCCGCTCCGCCGCCTGTCTGCCAGCCGGGCTCCGGTGCTGCCGCCGCGGCTCTCCGGTCCGGATCTCCGCCGGGAGGCTGCTGCGCTCCGGAGGGACCGTTTCTGCCGGTAAAAACACGGAAACACAGCTGAAGCCCGGGAGGGGGGTGATGGACTGAACTGATCCGACATCTGAGAGGGTTTTAGGCCCGATGGAAGCTGCGACACATCTGGACCCGCTGCGTGTGGATCCCGGTTCCTGCGGTAGTCTGGGGGGTGTCTGAGGGTCTGGTTCTCAGACCTGATCCTCGTCCCTGATAAACGGTCCTGGTGGAGAGTTTGAGGGAGCAGGCGGATCCTCCTGCCGCTGCTGGTCTGGATTAGAGCCCATCAGGATCATGAACCACCCCCCCTCTGCGCCTCTAATCTGGGTTTTACCGAGCTGGATTTAAATCTGAGATCTGATCTGGATTACTCCGCTCCTGGTTCTGATCGGGTCACATCTGACCCGGTCTGAACCGGCCCCGGCCCCGCTCTGATCTTGGACTCGGTCCCGGTCCTGTCGGTCCCGGTTCGGGGGTTCTGCTGCCGCCATGCCGACGTCCCGGCCCGGTTCGGAGCCGGTGGAGTTCTGGGTGGACGGGTCCCGGCGGGACGGGGCGGTGGAGGAGTTCTACACCCTGAGCTCCGAGCTGGGCAGGTCTGGACCACTTCCTCAGGGTGGGGGGGCACTGACAAGGCGTCCTCATGGGGGGTCCGTGTGGTCCTCCTCAGATCATTAGCTGACTGGTGGAGGGTCCGACATGGACCCCCATCAGGACCAGAACCACACATGACAGTCCAGAATAGAGTCTCTGGACAGTCATGGAGTCAGGAGGATCTGGTCCAGGAGGATCTGGTCCAGGAGGATTCTAATATTTCATAACATCACATCAGTCATTCTCTTCTTCACATGTTTTTCCTGCCTTCTGATTGGCTGACACCTAAAGTCTGTTTACATCCATCCTGCTCTCAAACTCCCAGCATGCCTCAGCTGCCTCCTCCACGCCGTGTGGTCATGTGTTCATGTGTTCATGTGTTTGTACCCCCACAGCAGGGGGCGCTGTGGAGCAGTGTGCCACACAGCAGCAGGACACCGTAGAAGAAGAATGTGTGCTTGTGTTGTTTCCTACTTCCTGTTTTGTTCCTCTGGTGTTTATGAATCCGTTGTTTCTGATTGGCTGTTCGCTTTGGAAGGAAGGGGAGGAGGAGGTGATCCGGTCGGGGGTCCCAGGCGTAGGGATACGTACACAGACGCCACACTGGCCCAGCTAACCCCGGCCTGGAAACAGCAGCTAGTGAACGGCTGATCTGGGTTCTGATCTAGGAGTAGTGGAGATAAAGGACTCACTGATGCTCCCGTCCACTGGGGCGTGTTTTCAGGCCTTTCTTGCTTCGTCCAATATGGCGGCAACACATTGGAGGCGAAGCGGTCGCTGTGGCGTCTTAGTGTGTGTCCACGGTCCCAACGAGCTGCAAGGAGGACCATGAAAAAACATGCAAAGAGGAGGAAGTCATCGTCTGTGACGTCCCTCCAGAAAACAGAGGCTGCAGAACCTCATAGAGAACCTGTCTGTTTTTAAGGTTCCTTCAGTCTCTCAGTGATCCACTGATAGTCTGAACATCCAGGGGTTCATCCTCTGCAGACAGGAGCTGCTGTCTGAACATCCAGGGGTTCATCCTCTGCAGACAGGAGCTGCTGTCTGAACATCCAGGGGTTCATCCTCTGCAGACAGGAGCTGCTGGTAGGAAAAATAAAGTGGGATCTGTTTTGTTTCTCCAGAAACTGCTGATACATCCCTACTTTCAAAGCCACCAGACTCCATTGACAAAAACAATCATTTTACATGCAGGACTCAGGTGTTGCTGGTCTGCTGCTGCCTCCATCAGTTCACTCGCTTGTGTTATAATGTTGGACTTGAACTAATCCTTTAAAACACCAAAGTCACTCAAAGTCCAAACACACTGACTGATGGAGGCAGCAGCAGAGCAGCAGCTCCTGTGTCCTGTTCTCTAAATCCCTGTTTTAGTGAATGTAGTCTGGTGTGTGTGCTGTTTGTGGTTAAACCAAAAGGATCTTCCAGGTCTCTCTCTGTAGGGATCCTTTCCATGATGCTGTCACACACTTAGAAGAACACTCTGAGGTGATCTACTGGACCAGTTCCAACACTTTTAGCACCTGCCAGTTAAATAGGTCTAAAAATACCAGAGCTCTTCTTTAATGTTTCCTGTCCTCATTCAGACAGACAGTGTTAGCGTGTTAGCGTGTTAGTGTGCTAGCGTGTATCAGAGCAGGTGATGTTCACCTCAGAGGACGTCTAATCTGTCCATGCTGCATTATAAATGAGCGCTTTATGAATTTACATTAATATAAATGATATTGAATTAATGTATATTAATAAAGCCTCTGTGGTCCACCTGGTCCTCCCCACGCCGTCGTCATGGACTACATCATATCCAGACCTGTTTCTGTGGCCGCCATGTTTGGTCCAGTTCAACAGACCCTGCACAGCACACACACTGCTGCAGTCATTGATTATCAATTACCGTTAATTAGGAAATCAAAAACTATTACCTGTTTACAGTGTGTGTGTGTGTGTGTGTGTGTGTGTGTGTGTGTGTGTGAGAGCGTGTGTTTACAGTGTGTGTGTGTGTGTGTGTGTTTACTGTGTGTGTGTGTGTGTGTGTGTGTGTGTGTGTGTGTGTGTGTGTGTGTGTGAGAGCGTGTGTTTACAGTGTGTGTGTGTGTGTGTGCGTGTGTGGTTTGTTTGTTGTTGTCTCAGTAAACAACAACACTGTTGCTCTGTGGAAACAGTGAAATGATGTCAGCAGCTCTGTTACCAGGTCCTGTTGCCATGGAGACCAGCCAGAACTCTGTGTGTGTGGTTGCTCTTCAGATGGATCTGTTTCCTCCATCTGTCCCAGCAGAATACCAGAACCCCCCCAACACACTCACACACACACACACACACACACACACACACACACACACACACACTGTAAACACACGCTCTCACACACACACACACACACACACACACACACACACACTGTAAACACACGCTCACACACACACTCACACACACACACACACACACTGTAAACACACGCTCGCACACACACACACACACACACACACACACACACACACACACTGTAAACACACACTCACACACACACACACACACATACACTCACTGTAAACACACACTCACACACACACACACACACACACACACACTGTAAACACACACTCACACACACACACACACACACACATACACTCACTGTAAACACACACTCACACACACACACACTGTAAACACACACTCACACACACACACACACACATACACTCACTGTAAACACACACTCACACACACACACACACACACACACACACTGTAAACACACACTCACACACACACACACACACACACACACACACTGTAAACACACACTCACACACACACACACACCCACAGTCTCTCTGACTGACTCCTTCATTAGACAGGTGACTGTGATGCTAACTGACTTAGCGGTCGCTAACCTTCCTGAGCTCCCAGCAGCCCTCAGGTGTGACGCTGTGCTCTGTTGTTTCCTAACAGAGGAGCGACGTCCATCGTGTATCGCTGTGAGGAGAAACAGACTCAGAAACCCTTCGCCCTCAAAGTCCTCAAGAAGACGGTGAGCGTTGGGCCATGTTGGAGAAACCACAGGAGGTTTAGCCTAGCTTAGCACAAAGACTGGAGACAGGGGGAAACTACTAGCCTCACAAACCTCCACATGAACGCCCCCTCAGGTGGTGCTCACAACATCGGAGGTGGACGTTTTAGAGACCTTCACTGGATGCTGATGTCAGACGCAGTGATGTTAGTCTCACTAATCTTATGTCTGAGAAAAATGTTGATATTTCCAAAGGCCTCACACTCATTTCCTGCATTAATGTTACCCGCTTGCCAGCTAGCTAAATTGTTGGCCTTGATGGCAGCGACCACAAGGAGTCTTTTGGCGTCCATGTTGCCAAGCAGCGGTGTTCTCACGACATAACCACTGCAGGGACCTAAAAGCTGACTTTAAGCTAGCAGGACCTAGAGGGTGGCGTTAAACTAACAGGACCTGGAAGCTAACTCAGAGCTAACAGGGCATAAAGGCTAACTTTGAGCTAACAGGACCTAGCCTTGAAGCTAATATTTGTTAGCATTAGAAACAAACACTAGGTGACACTTTTTTGAATAGTTGTTTTGTTTAAGCCAGCTGACTTTAATTGAGGGGACTAGCATGCTAGCTAACAAGACACACCATGTAATTATGTACAAATATACATTTGTTTGTAATATTATTTGTCTTAATTAAGAAAATAAAAACTGAAAGAGAATGAAATAGAAAAATGACATCATTGATGGAGTTAGGCTAACAATTAGGCTAACTGTTAGCTTAACTGTTAGCTTAACTGATCTGTTTCTTCAGTTTGTATTTTTGCAGTTGAGGCTGTTTGTGTTCACTTCCTGTCAGTGTTTGAACTCATCAGACTTTCAGTCTCATTTTGTTTCTTCTGTTGCAGATTGACAAGAAAATAGTTCGCACAGAAATCGGCGTCCTGCTGCGTCTCTCCCACCCAAACATTGTGAGTATAAGAGACTAATTGATTTAATAGTGATTAAGTAGAAATGCTTAACCTCTGACTTAATGTGATTATTTTATCATTCATGTTTTTAATGCATTTTATATATTTACGTGTATTATACAGCCGTCGCTCTCTGCACACACACCAGACTACATTCACTAAAACACTAATTTTAGCTCCCAGGACACAGGAGCTGCTGCTCTGCTGCTGCCTCCATCAGTCAGTGTGTTTGTGTTTTTGTGCGACTTATTGTATTTTAAAGGGTCAGTTCAGATCCAACACAATAATTGTGTAACACAATAACACAGACACACTGACTGATGGAGGCAGCAGCAGAGCAGCAGTTCCTGTGTCCTGTTCTCTAAAATCCCTGTTTTAGTGAATGTAGTCTGGTGTGTGTGCTGTTTGTGGTTAAACCAAAAGGATCTTCCAGGTCTCTCTCTGTAGGGATCCTTTCCATGATGCTGTCACACACTTAGAATAACACTCTGAGGTGATCTACTGGACCAGTTCCAACACTTTTACTCCCTACCCGTCACTCAGACAGGTATGTCTGAGTGAACTGTTCAGGTCTAAATCTGAAGTTATAACAAACGTCCTGTGTTTCTTCCTGTCAGATCCAGCTGAAGGAGATCTTTGAGACGGACACTGACATCGCTCTGGTGCTGGAGCTGGTGACAGGAGGAGAGCTGTTCGACAGGTATAACATGTTCTGTTACACCTTTATCGACACTGTGCCTCTTTACCTTCAGGTGAATCCAGCTACAGCTGCAGGGACACACTGGGCAAAAAGAAAGAGAGAAATATCACTTTCATTTACAAACAGCAGGTCCAGACCTCAGGGTGGTGACTGCAGCTCCTTTTTTAAGCAGCTTGATGAAAATCAGCTGACTCCAGCTTTATACGTGTTTATATTCAGGAGCGTCTGCTGGTTCAGCAGACAGACAATCAACAGGAAATAGAGCAGTTTAAGCTTGAAGCCGCTCAGCTGGTCTGTGGTCCCGCTCTGACGCTCACATGAACAACACATGTGTGAAATATGTAATAAACAGGTGCACATCTACAGGTGAGATCATGTCTACCTGCTGTTTGTCTCCAGGATCGTGGAGCGCGGTTACTACAGCGAGAGAGACGCCGCTCACGTCATCAAACAGATCCTGGAGGCCGTGGCGGTAAGACTGCTGCCTTCACTGTCTGTTCTCACTGTCAGGAAAGTCCAGCGCTGTCTGAGTTTGTGTTTGTCGTCACTCAGCACAGTGGGCAGCGGTCACAGTCTGACTGGATGGTCCAGATCCATCAGATCATTAGATTACTGCTCACTTCCTCCAGCGCTCTGAAGTCTGTGCAGCTTCATACATTAACCCCCCCCCTCCCTCCCGACAGCTGTCAGAGACGTCAGTCTGTCTGGAAATCAGAGTACGAGAACATTAGAAAGTCTTTTCTCTCTTTTGATGACGCTATGCTAGCAGGTCCTGTTAGCTAGTTCGCTTCTTATCCATCAGTCAAAGGGTCACTCCACTGTTTCTACCCATGATCCTCTGTGGCCACATCCTGTTGTGTGAGTGACTGGTAGGTAGTAAAAGTGTTGGAACTGGTCCAGTAGATCACCTCAGCCAGCAGACACCAAACGGGCTGCAATGGCTGCAACGTGATCCTTTGGGACAACTGCACCTGATCACAGTAGGTCCACTAAAAGAGCTTGTTTGATCCACTGACAGGCTCAGAGTGTTATTCTAAGTGTGTGACAGCATCATGGAAAGGATCCCTACAGAGAGAGACCTGGAAGATCCTTTTGGTTTAACCACAAACAGCACACACACCAGACTACATTCACTAAAACAGGGATTTTAGAGCTGCTGCCTCCATCAGTCAGTGTGTTTGTGTTGTTGTGGGACTTTGGGGTTTTAAAGGGTTAATTTGGATGCAAAACAATCTTTGTGTAACACACCACTCAGGGTTAGCTTGTCGCCAGTGTAGAGGTGTCATCTAGTTAACTGAGTCTCTTGTTCCTGTTTGTTTAGAGTTGATTTCAGGGTCCTTTTAGCCTCTAGCTCTTGACCTCTTCACCCCCCTCCACTGTCAGCTGACGACAGGGTGACCTCCTAAAGAGCTAGGCTAGCGGTGTTCATGTTGTTCAAGGCTAAACACACCTGAAACATGCGACAGTACCTCACTAAATGTTGGACTGCTCCTTTAAGGTTTCCTGCTGCAGACCTTGTGTTTACTGTGTAGGAGTCTGTCCTCCTCCAGCCGCTGAATCACAGCCTGCCTGCAGATTCAATCACATGTGAAAATATCCTCTTTAAATGTCAACATGTGATTTGTTGAAAAACCACGAGGCGTTCACTGGCGAGCTGCTGGGTGCAGCAGCAAGGAGCTTATTTGTTTCTGAAATGGCTGAAAATGCAGCGACAGGAGTAAAAAAATGGATCTGATAAAAGACGTCAGTGATAATAATAGCATGTAATTATTGCCCCTGTGAGTGGAATTAATCTCCTGAAAGAGGCAGCTGCTGTCCTGCCAGCCAGGGAGGGGGGCTCTGCCTGAGAAGACCAGCTCAGGGGAAACAAAGTCCTCATGTCCCTTTTGGTTCAGCGCTTTTATTTTGAAAAATTATTTCTCACACACACACACACACACACACACAGTAGTCAGTTGCAGTAGTTACAGTAGTGAGTTGCAGTAGTTGCAGTAGTGAGTTGCAGTAGTTGCTGTAGTTACAGTAGTGAGTTCCAGTAGTTGCAGTAGTGAGTTGCAGTAGTTGCTGTAGTTGCGGTAGTTACAGTAGTGAGTTGCAGTAGTTGCAGTAGTTACAGTAGTGAGTTCCAGTAGTTGCAGTAGTGAGTTGCAGTGGTTGCAGTAGTTGCGGTAGTGAGTTGCAGTAGTTGAAGTAGTGAGTTGCAACAGTTACAGTAGTGAGTCGCAGTAGTTGCTGTAATTGCAGTAGTTACAGTAGTGAGTTGCAGTAGTTGCAGTAGTTACAGTAGTGAGTTCCAGTAGTTGCAGTAGTGAGTTGCAGTGGTTGCAGTAGTTGCGGTAGTGAGTTGCAGTAGTTGCAGTAGTGAGTTGCAACAGTTACAGTAGTGAGTTGCAGTAGTTGCTGTAGTTGCAGTAGTTACAGTAGTGAGTTGCAGTAGTTGCAGTAGTTACAGTAGTGAGTTCCAGTAGTTGCAGTAGTGAGTTGCAACAGTTACAGTAGTGAGTTGCAGTAGTTGCTGTAGTTGCAGTAGTTGCAGTAGTGAGTTGCAGTAGTTGCAGTAGTTGCAGTAGTTCCTGGCAATGGCGTTGCTGCACATGGCGGCAGCGTGCAGCAGCTGCAGTTTTCTTATGTAACAGCAGCTTCCATCCTGCTGCTGAACAGATTAAAACCAGAGAGGATTAACACACACACACACACACACACACACACACACACACACACACACACACATAAACACACTCACACACACACACACACACACACATAAACACACACACACACACAAACACACACTGACCACAGCTGACCTACATTTCCCAGCAGAGAAACATACGCCTGTGTATGTTTGTGTGTGTGTGTGTGTGTTTATATATGTATGTATGTGTGTATTAGGATTACAGTACAGTTGTATTTGCTGTATCAAATGTGTGTGTGTGTGTGTGTGTGTGTGTGTTAATCCGCAGCGCAGAAACATCCTGCGGCCCCTGAACACATCAACAGCTTTTTTCCACCAGTTTGTTAAACTCGTGGTCGTGACCCCCCCCCCCAGGACAACGTTTAGTCTGAACACATCCTCACTTCACAGAGTGCAGTAAAAATACACAGCACACTGCAGTAAAAATACTCAGTAGAGTGCAGTAAATAAACGCAGTAAATAAATGCAGTAGAGTGCAGTAAAGAAACGCAGTAGAGTGCAGTAAAGAAACGCAGTAGAGTGCAGTAATGAAACGCAGTAGAGTGCAGTAAAGAACCGCAGTAGAGTGCAGTAATGAAACGCAGTAGAGTGCAGTAAAGAAACGCAGTAGAGTGCAGTAATGAAACGCAGTAGAGTGCAGTAATGAAACGCAGTAGAGTGCAGTAAAGAAACGCAGTAGAGTGCAGTAATGAAACGCAGTAGAGTGCAGTAAAGAAACGCAGTAGAGTGCAGTAAAGAAACGCAGTAGAGTGCAGTAATGAAACGCAGTAGAGTGCAGTAAAGAAACGCAGTAGAGTGCAGTAATGAAACGCAGTAGAGTGCAGTAAAGAACCGCAGTAGAGTGCAGTAATGAAACGCAGTAGAGTGCAGTAATGAAACGCAGTAGAGTGCAGTAATGAAACGCAGTAGAGTGCAGTAATGAAACGCAGTAGAGTGCAGTAAAGAAACGCAGTAGAGTGCAGTAATGAAACGCAGTAGAGTGCAGTAAAGAAACGCAGTAGAGTGTGTATTTGAATGTGTTTTTCCCATGACATGACGCTGATCACACTGAGGGACGGTTCAGCTGCAGGAGACACTGACTGGAAATAGAAATTCTTGCGGATTCATTTGCTTCTTTTGTCCTCAAAGTGAAATCAAAGCCTCCGTGATGCTGAGTTCAGGTTCAAATGTGCTCGCCGACACTCGCCGCTCATCTGAGGGGAGGAAGTGAGCGTGGAGGGAGCAGCAGGGCATGCTGGGAGCTCGAGGAAGAGGCCATCTGTCAGCCCGTTCCGCTAAATCCTCCACAGCCCCCCCCCGACACCTCCAGCCCCTCACCTCAGACACCTTCACTTCACCTGGAGGCTTCTCACACCTTCAGTCACTGAGGAGCTCCAACATGACTGCAGTGTTTTACTCAGTCTGTCCAGTCTGAGTCAGTCTGTCCAGTCTGAGTCAGTCTGTCCAGTCTGTCCAGTCTGAGTCAATCTGTCCAGTCTGTCCAGTCCGAGTCAGTCTGTCCAGTCTGAGTCAATCTGTCCAGTCTAAGTCAGTCTGTCCAGTCTAAGTCAGTCTGTCCAGTCTGTCCAGTCCGAGTCAGTCTGTCCAGTCTGAGTCAATCTGTCCAGTCTAAGTCAGTCTGTCCAGTCTAAGTCAGTCTGTCCAGTCTGTCCAGTCTGAGTCAGTCTGTCCAGTCTGTCCAGTCTAAGTCAGTCTGTCCAGTCTGTCCAGTCTGTGTCAGTCTGAGTCAGTCTGTAGACGTTCTGCTGTCTACAGACTGGAAGAACTGAAACAGCTGTTATATCGCTCACACACCAGACTACATTCACTAAAACAGGGATTTTAGAGCTGCTGATTGGCTGCTGCCTCCATCAGTCAGTGTGTTTGTGTTAATGTGTGACTTTACTGTTAAAGGGTTAGATCACCAACCCTTCAAAACAGCACCTTCTGCAGTGAACCAGTAACTCCAGCGTTCTGCAAGCTTAAATTCATCAATGAATTCTGGTGTTTCTACCAGTGGGGCCCCGGTTTAGAAATTCTGCAGTTCTCCTCTGACACATCTGTACATGTGTACACAGTTAGTGTAGCAGTAGACTGTGGATGGAGCAGCTCTCACACTGTCTGTCTTTGTGTTTCAGTATCTACATGAGAACGGCGTCGTGCATCGTGACCTGAAACCAGAGAACCTGCTGTACGCCGACCTGTCGCTGGACGCTCCGCTGAAGATCGGTAACAAACTGACACATATTGACACATAAACAACATTTTTACCTGCTGAAATCCAAACACACATTTCTAGGTTCTGCTAGCTAACCATGCTAGCTAAAGATGGGTGGAGTTAGCGAGTCACTCCAACATGTTTGATTGAATAGATTTATGAAATCGCCTTGATTCAACACTAACACATTAGCCCCAGTTAGCTCAAGCATTAGCCCCAGTTAGCTCAAACATTAGCCCCAATTAGCACATGCATTAGCCCCAGTTAGCACAGGCATTAGCCCCAGTTAGCTCAAGCATTAGCCCCAGTTAGCACAAGCATTAGGCCCAGTTAGCTCAAGCATTAGCCCCAGTTAGCACAGGCATTAGCCCCAGTTAGCTCAAGCATTAGCCCCAGTTAGCACAAGCATTAGCCCCAGTTAGCTCAAACATTAGCCCCAGTTAGCACAAGCATTAGCCTCAGTTAGCACAAGCATTAGCATATTTCATGTTTTTGTCAGTAGAGTTTGGAGGCTTTGAAGAGTGATTAAACAGCTGTTTGTGGACAGAAACAGAAGCTAACATCAGTCTGAATGCTGCTGTTAGCATGTTAGCTTCTGTAGCTAACATGCTCCTGTTGACAGTCTGAATGCCGCCCAGCTCTGACCTCACCTGAACTCACTGTACTTCCTGTGACAGAGGAAAGGGGGTCAGAGGTTATATCTCTCTCTGCAGACACACCAGACTACATTCACAAAAACAGTGATTTTACAGAAGTGACATAATATAACAGATAACAGATGATCCCATCTGTCCTCTTCATGTGGAATCATCCATGCGAGCTGGCCTTGTAATGCTGAATGTTTTGACAGCACCTGAAAGCATCACACTTGTCTTTAGTTGGAAGAAAAGAAGACAGTGACTGGCTCAGTGTTGTGGAGCAGGAGAAGCCTCAAGATGGCCGGTGGGCCTGCAGCTAACAGTCACAGATGGAAGAGGCTCACATTCAGCTGAGTCCTCTCCACCAACACCTTCCTTTATCTCACAGACTCTCCTGCAGAGACACTCTCTCCTCCGCCTCCCTCACCCCCTCTAGCTCCTTTAAATAGAAACAGCAGAAACACATCAGTGCCTCAACAGTTAAAGAGAAATGTTCTCCTCTCTCACAGCCGACTTTGGTCTCTCCAAGATCATTGATGACCAGGTGACCATGAAGACCGTCTGTGGCACGCCGGGCTACTGCGGTGAGTCCACCACCTCCACGACGCCGGGACAAACCCCCCAGCAGCTCCAACCGGTGCAGAATCAGGTGTCATAGAAAGGGATGTATAGCAGTAGGAGCTGTAGTAGGTGGAGGCAGCAGTAGTGGCAGTAGATGGTGTCTTATCTGTAGGCGATGCGTTTAAAGACCTGTGTCACTGTGATAGTAGTGGGCAGCGACGCGTTCACTGCTGCGCTGCTCTGTGGGATTTCACATGTTGTGTTTCAGTTAGGGCTTCTGTCAGCCATCTGGTGGCTAACGGCTCCTCTGCCTGCAGCTCCAGAGATCCTGCGGGGAAATGCCTACGGCCCCGAGGTGGACATGTGGTCGGTGGGCGTCATCCTCTACATCCTGTGAGTCCATCATCACCTCTCACACACACACACACACAGTATTGACTCAGTGCCGTCGGTGTGGATGTCATATCTGAGTTTTATGGCCTCCTGACAGCCATTAGCTGTGCCGGCATAATGTGCATCTGTGCCCCTCAGACACTAATCGGCTGTTAATGGAGCCTTCAGATGGGTTTGATGTTCAGCAGATCAATAATCACACACTGCTGCTGCTGCTCTGCGACAGGACAGTTTCTGAACATCTGACGTGTGTTAGAACATTTTGTGTGTTTCATTCTTTGACGTCAGCAAAATCACAAAAAGTCTTTTAGTTTCTGAGAGGTTCAGTTTCCTTCTTGGAGGCAGCTGCAGCCGTCATCAGTATCTTCAGGTGTGTTTCAACCTCACGCTGACAGAGTCACTTCCTGGTTCCTGCCCCGCTCTCAAACCTGACCACTGATGGTGCATTCAGGTGCCCCTTGAATGGAAGCATTTCCCAGACTGGGAAGTTGTTGGTCATTGTTTGGTGCGTTCAGGAGCTGTTAATGTGGAAACACCACCACGTGTTCTCCTTCATTCACAGTGTTTGAACACACTAACAGCTGTTAACATCCGTCTTTGCCATCAGAATTAATGCTGATAAATAACTTTCCTACCTGATCCACAAAAACGTTGCAGGCAAAGCCGGGGGGGGGGTAGGCGCCCCCCCCCCCCCCCCCCCCCCGGCTCCGCCCCTGGTGTTAACCCCTACCTCTGCCAATAACGGCTCCCGTTCCTCAGACTCTGCGGGTTTGAGCCCTTCTTCGACCCGAGGGGGGATCAGTACATGTACAGCCGCATCCTCAACTGCGACTACGAGTTTGTGTCTCCGTGGTGGGACGACGTCTCCCTTAACGCCAAGGATCTGGTGAGTTCCTCCTGACGTGGCACTCTGACAGGCACAGACAGTCTGTGGTACAGACAGTCGAGTCTCTGATGACGTTACTGACATGTGCTGGTGCTTGTGTCGGACTCGCTCCCGTCCCCGTTCGTCCCTCCGCAGGTCAGTAAGCTGATCGTCCTCGACCCCCACAAGCGCCTCAGCGTTCGGGAGGCCCTGCAGCACCCCTGGGTGCTGGGCAAAGCCGCCCGCTTCTCCCACATGGACACCACCCAGAGGAAACTACAGGAGTTCAACGCTCGACGCAAACTAAAGGTGAGCCATCCTGGTGTGGACCACTCAGGGTTAAGGTCGTCTGTTCAGTCCAAAAAGAAGGAAGATCCAAAATGATCCGGAGCATCTCTCATTCAGACTTAATGACTCTTTTTAATGCTCTTAACTTCTGTCAGCTGTGTTGAAAGGGTTAAAGGGTCACTCCCCTGTTTCTACCCATGATCCTCTCTGTCCTCATCCTGGTGTGTGAGTGACTGGTAGGTAGTAAAAGTGTTGGAACTGGTCCAGTAGATCACCTCAGCCAGCAGCCACCAAACGGGCTGCAATGGCTGCAACGTGATCCTTTGGGACAACTGCACCTGATCACAGTAGGTCCACTAAAAGAGCTTGTTTGATCCACTGACAGGCTCAGAGTGTTATTCTAAGTGTGTGACAGCATCATGGAAAGGATCCCTACAGAGAGAGACCTGGAAGATCCTTTTGGTTTAACCACAAACAGCACACACACCAGACTACATTCACTAAAACAGGGATTTTAGAGCTGCTGGTCAGTGTGTTTGTGTTATTGTGTGACTTTGGGGGTTTAAAAGGTGAGTTTGGATCCAACACAACATGTGTAACACACAATAACTAACTAATGGAAGCAGCAGCAGGCCAGCAGCTCCTGTACTCTGTGAGGTAAAATTGCTATTTTTGTGAATGTAGTCTGGTACATAGAACAGCTTTTTGGACAGATAGGAACGAGGGCTACTTTCACTTGGACAACCTTCAGTGTTTATCTCAGCGGTGATGAATGTAATGACAGCGAGCGTGTGTCTAATTAGTGAACGTGTCAACAGGCCGCCATGAAGGCTGTCGTGGCCACCAGTCGGATGCACGAGGGCTCGAGGCGTCGAACCGACAGCTGTGAGATCCCTGGTTCAGGGACTTCCAGGCAGGGCAGCATGCAGCAGGACCCGCCTCCTGAGTCAACAAGCCCCGCCCCCGAAGACAAAGAGGCCCCGCCCCCGGATCAGCAGCCGTCACAGGAGGACGAATCAAAGCCCGCAGACCAAAGTGCCCTCAGCCCCTCCCCTCCACACAGTCCCAAACCACCCAGCTCTGATGCCACGCCCACTGGCCCCGCCCCCACCAGACCGCCACTGCGGGCAGACGGGCTACGACAGGCGTCCGTCATCCCCAAATCCATGCCGGTCCAGCCTCGACTGCCGCAGAAGAGCTGCTCCGTGGTAGAGCCCACCTCCAGGGAGGAGGCCCCGCCCACATTGGCCACGCCCCCAAGCCCCAACAGCCTCAGCAACGGCTTCACGCCGGGGGCGGAGCCCGCCAGTAAGACCGCCTCCTGCCAGTGATCACCTGACAAACACAGCGGAGACGCTCCACTCGGCTTCGGTTTCACACAACCACAAAAACAACAAAAATAATGAGGTTCAGCCTCCGAATCACTTTTTACAAACTACAAAACTATTTATTGGGACCAAATTACACCCGAACCTAAAGCATCTGAAACATCCAGAACTTAATTTAACTTCTAACCGTTAGCTGTTATGCTAACGGGCTAACAGGCTAACAGGCTAACAGGCTAACAGGCTGCTCACTGAGGGTTTGTCAGGTGTTTCTGCAGCTTGGACAGTTTTGAGCTGCTAGTTTCAGTTTGGGGGCTGAAGATTCAGGACATGAAGACAAAAAGCGTTTGTCCCACATCAGGACGTACGAGCGATCGATGCTGTGGTGAGAAAACAACCAAACACAACGAGGGAAGCCTCCTAAACATCAGTTACATACATTTTGGGTGTTTTGCTCCTTTTCCTCACATTTTAGACTGAAATTCACATAAAACAACATGCTCTATGTCATTGTGTACAGTAGGATTATATGTGAGTGTAAATGGTAAATTTAAATAACTTATAATTAACATATTAGCTTAAACGTGTCCATTTAACAGACAAACATGTTGCCAACAGTCACATATAACATGCTGCCATCATATCGGAGGATAATGAGCTAAATATTCAAAATATATTCACTAGAAAACTGACTTTTTACATTCGGTGCTCCATTAAATAAACCTGCATCTCTTTTCTACCTGTTAAAACTCAGCCACAGTAAAACAGCAGCTAACAAACCAGCTAGCTCCGTCTGTTGCTAGCACATTCTGTTAGCCGTTAGCTCGACCGCCAACAAGCCGCACGGTTGTTACCAGGCATCAGGCTCCTCGTGAAACATCTTCACCAGCATGCTGGGCCCTGAAGAGGCAAAACCAAGCTAACGAGCTAACCAGCTGGAGCTATTAGCCTCATCGGCTGCTGGTCACTTCAACACTCAGAATCAGTGCAGCAGTTAGCATGCTAGCAGGCTAACAGCACGGCTAATCAGAGACAGGCAATCATTATCAAGCTAACGTCATATTAGCAACAACTCATGTCACTTTAATTAAAAGGGCCAGAGGTGAGTGGTTGTCTGGCAGGAATAATAATAGTTATTATTGGAAAAGGTCTTTTAAAGGCAGGTAAGATGAGATAAGATAGACTTCAGTCGTCGTCAGAAAACTCCCATGAAGCACCTGGAAAGGTATAAACTCTCCTGCTGTGTCCGGTGGCTCCTCTGACCACAGTAACGTCCCTCTGAGGTTAAAGGATGATTCTGCTGTTCTTAAGCCTCAGAGCTCTGCTCACTCATACTGGAAGATTTCACAATAGCTTTACAGAAGTGATGTGACGCCACAGAGACGCCTGCTGGACGAGTGGTCGGTACGACGGAGGTCCTGGTTTCACAGCTGCCCCGTTGGTCGGTGGTTTACTGCCACTGTAAAGGGACAGCTCCATGTTTTTTCTCTTTCTTTGATGGTGAGGTGTTCAGGTGTGTTCAGTCAGGATGTGGTTAGCCTAGCTTAGCATAGAGACTGGAAGCGGGGGGAAACAGCTAGCCTAGCCTGCCACCGTGTCATGTATGGTTTGTTTAACCTGAACGAACACTGAAGCGTAAAAAGAACTGTTTCTGAGTGGAGATGGAGCACAGAAGCTCCATCACAGAGGCGGATGGATACATGGAGGAAGTAGTCCCGGCTCATAGCTGCCCCTGAGATCCCCGAGCTGCAGTCCAGCAGGTCGGTTCTCCACACTCCGCAAAATGGTGGACTGCTCCTTTAAGTTCTGATCTGGGACAAATAGAGACTCCTCTTCTTCTCCTCCTCCTCCTCTTCCTGCTGGAACAGAAGGTGTCTTCTTCCTCGGCGCTCAGGACGAGCGGATTGATTGTATTTTATTAAACTTTATTATATGTGGCGGCCGTCTGCGTGGGCGAAAGAGGAAGCAGCTTCGTCTCGCTCTGGTTCTTCTTCTTCTGCGTCCTTTTGGCGGCAGAGCGCATGCGCTGCGCTGCGTGCTGCTTCTGAGGCTTCGGACGTTGAGGAAGTTTCCTTCACGGGCGGCGTGAAGAGACGACGTGCTTTGAGTTTTTTATCCTTTGTACTCTTTGCCGTGACCTCCTGACGAGTAGATAGACGACGTGTAGCGTTCAGGTGACGTGTTGTGTTCGTGAGCTTCTAGTAAACCGTTGTGTCGTTTCTCAGCAGTCATGATGACCTCTTTGCACTGTACATAGTTTGGTTTTCGACAGATTATTACTGACTTCTTTACGGCTCCACTCGACCACGACGCGTTCGCTGTTCAGACCCCAAAAATACCAAATCTGCCCTTTGACCTTTGTTGACAATTTAACCCTTTCATCTGATCTGAGACCACACGTTCTACCTCTCTTTGTACAGGGGCTTCCAAATCCGTAAAAAAACGAGCCCGGCAGGCAGAGCTGGAAAACACACAAAGCTACGGTGGCCTGGAGGGTCCAAACAGGACTGCAGTCTGAGAATCCACAGAAATACGTGAAATGACCACGACCTCTGAACGCCACATTACATGGTGGAGACACTTAAATGTGCTATAGATTACCAATATGTGTGATCTGAACATCTTCATCGTCATGGTAACAGTGACGAAGGTTAGGTTAGGTTCAGGACAGGACGGCAGTCAATTCAGTTCAGCATTTATACATATTTATTAACACGTTAACAACATTTTAAAACATTTACAACCCCCGAAATACTGAAGACGGTAAAGAGCACGATCTGAACCATTCAGCTGTTTACACTTATACTTTCAAAATAAAGCTAACTAAATACAGTCATACTTTCAAAATAAAGCTAGCTGAGAAACATTTCAGGTGAGCGCCACAGTTTCCGTTAGTTTAGGAAAAGTTTGATCTAAGTTATGTGTCGTACTAACTATCAGCTGGTCTGCGTTTTCTCAGGCTGCTTTGCTTTTTGTTCTGTCTCAGCCACCGTACAAACACCTGGATCGTGAAGAGGAACACTTTGTCCGTTAAGAGCTTCTGTCTTTAAAGAGGAACCAAACCTTCCAAAACCTTCTGGAGCCCTCAAACTCCCCCAAAGCTGTTTTCTTTTTTAATGTTGAAAAGCATCACCTGTGTGGTCCGGACAGGTGTCAGGCCTCGTTTAGTCCTGCAGGTCCCTGACTCATTACCAGGATTAATGCTGATGAATAACTTTTCTAACTGATCGTGGACGTCAGCTAACGGCTACAAGCTAACGGCTACAAGCTAACGGCTACAAGCTAACGGCTACAAGCTAACACCAGATTAAACACCGATGTGAAACATTCACGTTCGTCCACCATGTTTCTGCGTTCATGTGACCTTTCCCACTAGAAAACGTATTTTTCCAATTATTTCGACCCCACCTGAATGTACCATAGATGAACAGGTCGTTTGGTTCCTCTGTAAAGACTGTGAGTTGTGCGTGTGTCGGGCTGATCTGAGGCCTGTCGCGGCGCCCACCTGTCCACAGGTGTTCACACCTTCTTGCCAAATGGAGCAGACTGGATGGAGCTGTCGTGGTGAGCATGTTCTCTTCTATACTCTTCTGTACAAACATGAATCTGTTGCTTCTCTTTATCTCTGGGGGGCGTTTGGTGTTTGTTTTGTGTTTGCTGAGTGAAGTTGTACCTTTTTTTATTTCTGAAGGACGACATATAAACTGAAAGCTGTCACACGTGTATCTTTGCATGTATTATTTACTTTCTGTTGATCATATCAGATTAAAGATTTGAATCCTGCAGGACTCAGCAGCTGATCTGGAGTCAGTCTGAATGGAATTCATATTTTGTGTCACAAGTGAAGAATAATTTAAAGTCTTTATTCTGGGTCACTCCCCTGTTTCTACCCATGATCCTCTCTGTCCACATCCTGGTGTCTGAGTAAATGGTAGGTAGTAAAAGTGTTGGAACTGGTCCAGTAGATCACCTCAGTGTGTGACAGCATCATGGAAAGGATCCCTACAGAGAGAGACCTGGAAGATCCTTTTGGTTTAACCACAAACAGCACACACACCAGACTACATTCACTAAAACAGGGATTTTAGAGAACAGGACTCAGGAGCTGCTGCTCTGCTGCTGCCTCCATCAGTCAGTGTTTCTACCGTGCGGTATCGGTACCTCACCGTGCGGTATCGGTCCTTTACCGTGCGGTATCGGTACTTTACCGTGCGGTATCGGTACTTTACCGTGCGGTATCGGTACTTTACCGTGCGGTATCGGTCCTTTACTGTGCGGTATCAGTACTGTTACTCCTGTGGGACACTTTTCATGTTGTCATTTCAAATTTTAGTTTTGTAAAATAACGTCTACCGGCTGATTTACATGTGAAACAACATAACTGACAGTAAAGGAAGTGATGTCACTCATCAGCTGATCGCCGCCGTGCGTCCGCTCTGGGAATTGAACCTGTGACTCAGTCAGACCCCGAACAGACCTTCTGCCTGTAAACTCGTCCATCCTGGACGGTCCCACACCAGAATGTGGACCTGGACCTCCAGTCTGCCGCTGACACCTCCCACACTGAGGTGGCGCTGTAGGCCCCGCCCTCCTCTGACCTCACCCACGACACCTTGGCGTCCGATGATGTCACCACCTTATCATCGATCCACCACCGGACGTCCCGCGGGGGGGGGTGCGGGCCGGTGAGAAGGCAGACCAGCAGGTGAGGAGATCCTGGATCTCTGGACGACAAGATGAGAACAGACGGAGCTGCAGACAGACGTGGACAAAATAATACGAACGCGGTTAAACTTTATTCACACGAACCTCCAGTTACAAAGACAGAAGGAGCCCCAAGAGACAGGAAGCTTTACCTGTCGCCTCCTTCTGAGGATGATGAGGATCATCTTCATCACATCCGGTAACAACCATCAGCTGAGTCCCACCGCTGAACACCAGGGGGCCGGAGACGGGCGGCAGAGACCAAACACACCAGCAGCTACAGCGGGACACACACACACACCGTAACACACACCATAACACACACCGTAACACACACCGTCACTGCTAAAGGAGCAGTTCACCTGTTTCTGGGGAGGCTCACCGCAGGAGGAAGACGAGGGTCAGCGCCACGTCCATCCCGAAGGCCTCAGTATCCACCTGAACCTGAAAGGTCCCTCACAAAGTGTCAGCGGTCAGGCTCACTGTGGACTGACGTCTTCTCAGAATGACTTTAAGATACTACAAGACAAGAACACAGAATAAGATAGAATCAAATACATCATGTTGTTTTTGAGAAAATAAAAGTGCCGTTCATTGTTTTTATGTGAATCTAAGCTCCCACTGATTAACTTAACTTAAAGTCCTTAAAAGTCCCATTTAATATATTTTTTACTGTCAAGTTCTTAGATGTATTTTTTAAGTTTTAATGTCTTTTAAATATATGTTTCCTTGAGTAAAAGTCCTTATATATATTATTTAAATTGTTAACCTTGAATTATATGAATGTTGTCTAAAAGTATTCATTTGAAATATATCTTTGCTCTGGATAAACATATTTCCAAATACAGGCCTTTACCTTGAACAGCGCTCCCTGTAGCTGCGGCCGAGTCGCTCTGGATGTGTGTGTTAAAGTGCGTTAACGTGTGGAGGCTTTGTGGGAAACAGACAGAGGAGGAACCAGCGGCGCTCTGGGATCAGTCGGTTGGTGGAGGTGAGAAAAACAGGAAACTTTGTCTTCGATCTTCGTTCCAACCGTCCAACCGTCACGACGCTCCGACAAACAGCAGACGTGTTTGTGTGTCTCCTGTTTAACAGCAGCATCCATCCTGTCCTTCATGTGACCCCCCAGGTCCATCTGGTGACCCTCTGGGGGGGGCACAACTACTACCTTCACCCTCAGCACACAAATACTTCTGTACTTCTACTGACCATGTGAAGGAGTACTTGTACACGGTGGTATTAGTACTTTATCTTTAGTACTTTGGTACTTTATCTTTAGTACTTTAGTACTTTATCTTTAGTACTTTGGTACTTTATCTTTAGTACTTTAGTACTTTATCTCTGGGGCAGAAACACTCCACACATGCAGTAGAACATATTAGAGAGTCTGTTTTACTGGGAAATATTCCACATATAATATTAGTTATGGTTTATATTCTGTATTATATTGTCATTCACACACACACACACACACACACACACACACACACACACACACACACACACACACACACACACACACACACACACATATATATATATATATATATATATATATATATATATATATATATATATATATATATAAATATTTTAATAGGACCTGTAGAGAGGCTGGGGAGAAAATGGATTGTTCAGCTGTTTATTTTACTTGGAGAATGAACAGTAGTTTCTAAACCTCTTACTTTAGACCTGTTAATGACATGTTGCTGATGATACTTTAATACTTTAATACTACTACTAGACAGTTTTCCCTCCAGGGCTCAAATGATGCAGATGTTCTTTCATCACGTTTATATGGAAGTGACTGACAGGGGGAAACAGCGCCCCCTGGACTCTCTCCGCTTTAATGTCTGTCCGTCTGGGCGGTGAAACAGGGTATTGCAGTCTTAATGTCGGACCAGTCTACTGGAGGAGGCAGAAGAAGCTGCTTATAAAAGTGTTTTCTGACACTGAACAGCTGAAGAGCGGACAGAGGAGTGAACAGGAGTGAAGAGGAGTGAACAGGAGTGAAGAGGAGTGAAGAGGAGTGAACAGGAGTGAACTAGCTTTCATTAGCATCCTGTTAGCAGGCGGCGGGAAGACGAACAGGATCTCTGTCAACAAACAAAATGGCGCCGCAGCAACAGGTGCAGCAGACTGACTGAGGAAATGGAGGTGAAGCAGTTTAACGGAGAGAAGGACGAAGTTTAACAGCTGTGAGTCAAATAAACAGCCTGTCTGTCTGTCTGTTAGCTGTCTGTCTGTCTGTCTGTACACCTGAGAAAACAGCCTGATAGTAGTAAAATGGACCCTCTTCAAAGCCACCAGACTCCATTGACAAAAACATTAATTTAACCTCGCATCACACAGGAGTTGCTGGTCTGCTGCTGTGAGCTTTGTCGTTTTTAAAGGGTTAGTTTGCATCCGAACTAAGCCTTTATATCATCAAAGTCTCACTAACTAACTAACTAACTAACTAACTGAGCGAGGCAGTTGTAGACCAGCAGCTCCTGTGTTCTTACAGGTGAAGTCACTGTTTTTGTCAATGGAGTCTGGTGCCTTGGAAGACAAAACACGATATGACGTTTTCTTCTCGCTGTTAAAGGTGATTTTTTTTCTCTGGCCTGTTTAAACTGTAAAAACCTGATCAGGTCGTCAACATTAAACATGCTTCTTAACTTCAGTTTCATCAGGTCACATTTCTACTGGATCAGACACTTCAGATCACATTTCTACTGGATCACATACACCAGATCACATTTCTACTGGATCACACACATCAGGTCACATTTCTACTGGATCACACACATCAGGTCACATTTCTACTGGATCAGACACATCAGATCACATTTCTACTGGATCACACACACACACACACACACACACACACACATCAGATCACATTTCTACTGGGTCACACACATCAGATCACATTTCTACTGGATCACACACATCAGGTCACATTTCTACTGGATCAGACACATCAGATCACATTTCTACTGGGTCACACACACATCAGATCACATTTCTACTGGATCACACACTTCAGATCACGTTTATACTGGATCATACACTTCAGATCACATTTCTACTGGATCACATACACCAGATCACATTTCTACTGGATCACACACATCAGATCACATTTCTACTGGGTCACACACACACACACACACACACACACACACACACACACACACACACACACACACACACACACACACATCAGATCACATTTCTACTGGCTCAGACACATTTTATTGGTTAAATTCATCACAAAATAACAGATCAGGACCAGAGACCAGCTCCATCAGGACCCATCAGGACCAGAGACCAGCTCCAGGGTTCCCTTCACGTCGCGGTGACTTCCTGTGCCGTGGGTTTTGCCCTCTGCTGCCCCTCCTGTGTGATCCAGCACTGTGAAACCTGTGAGCGGGTCTGCGGGGGGGCGGTCCGTCCTTCCGGCCCCCTCCCTGAGAGATGCCGCAGTAGTAGACGGCAGCGTCGCTCCGCTGGGAGCCGCGCAGCAGCAGCGAGCCGTCGGCCGCAGCGGAGACTTTAAGGGGGCGCACGCCGGCGCCGTAGCGGGCGTGCGAGGGGTCGGCGGTCCTGAAGGAGAGCAGCAGCTGAGGCCTCCGTCCTGCCGTCTGTCTGTACCAGCTGAGCACGGAGGGGGCGACGGGGGGGGCGGCCAGCAGGGGGCACTGCAGCGTGACGTCCTCCCCGACTCTCACCTGAACTGTGGGGTACGGTGGGGCGGCGGCACCCTGCTCCCCCAAACCTGCTGAACAGGTGTGAAGGTGTGAAGACAGAACTGTTTATTTCTGTCACACACACACACACACACACACACACACACACACAGAGACACACACACACACACACACACACACACACACACGCTCAGACACACACACACACACACACACACACACGCTCAGACACACACACACACACACACACACACACACACACACACACACACACGCTCAGACACACACACACACACACACACACACACACGCTCAGACACACACACACACACACACACACACACACACACACACACGCTCAGACACACACACACACACACACACACACACACACACACACACACACACACGCTCAGAGACACACACACACACACACACACACACACACACACGCTCAGACACACACACGCTCAGAGACACACACACACACACACACACACACACACACACGCTCAGACACACACACACACACGCTCAGACACACACACACACACGCTCAGAGACACACGCTCAGACACACACACACACACACACACACACACACACACACACGCTCAGAGACACACACACACACACACACACGCTCAGACACACACACACACACACACACACACGCTCAGACACACACACACACACACACACGCTCAGAGACACACACACACACACACACACACACACACACGCTCAGAGACACACACACACACACACACACACACACACACGCTCAGACACACACACACACACGCTCAGACACACACACACACACACGCTCAGAGACACACGCTCAGACACACACACACACACACACACACACACACACACACACGCTCAGAGACACACACACACACACACACACGCTCAGACACACACACACACACACACACACACGCTCAGACACACACACACACACACACGCTCAGAGACACACACACACACACACACACACACACACACGCTCAGACACACACACACACACACACACACGCTCAGAGACACACACACACACACACACACACACACACACACACACACACACACACACACACAGACAGTGATGGTTAAAATAAAGATCAATAAAAGTGGATTATAATTAATCGAACACATTTAACATCATAATATTATTAATAATAATAATTATGGATTAGAGTTCAGTAAAACAAATGAGCAGGATGGGTCACTAGTTAGACTAGTTAGACTAGTTAGACTAGTTAGTTCCAGTAGCATCAGCACATCAACATTCAGACTGAAGGAAATAAACCAGACTGACCGCTGAGGGACACCATCATCACCATCATCACCATCATCATCACCATCATCATCACCATCATCATCACCACTGTCTGTGGTCCTGACGGCTCAGCGTCTCAGCCTCACTGACTACAGGCTGTGCCCCCCCCCCATCATGGAGTCATGTGACCTCAGGCTCAACCAACCACAAACAGCTTCAGTTCAGTTATTGTGACGTCTCGTTTAACGGACGTCTCTCTGTTGTTGTGACTGTTCAGTCTGCAGGGAAACAGTCAGTCAGTCATTCAGTTAGACTGTCAGTTAGACAGTTAGACAGTCAGTTAGACAGTCAGTTAGACAGTTAGACAGTCAGTTAGACAGTCAGTTAGACAGTTAGACAGTTAGACAGTTAGACAGTTAGACAGTCAGTCATTCAGTTAGACAGTCAGTTAGACAGTTAGACAGTTAGACAGTCAGTCATTCAGTTAGACAGTCAGTTAGACAGTTAGACAGTTAGACAGTCAGTTAGACAGTCAGTTAGACAGTTAGACAGTTAGACAGTCAGTTAGACAGTCAGTCAGTCAGTTAGACAGTCAGTTAGACAGTTAGACAGTCAGTCAGTTAGACAGTCAGTTAGACAGTCAGTCAGTCAGTTAGACAGTCAGTTAGACAGTTAGACAGTTAGACAGTCAGTTAGACAGTCAGTTAGACAGTTAGACAGTCAGTTAGACAGTCAGTTAGACAGTTAGACAGTTAGACAGTCAGTTAGACAGTCAGTCAGTCAGTTAGACAGTCAGTTAGACAGTTAGACAGTCAGTCAGTTAGACAGTCAGTTAGACAGTCAGTCAGTCAGTTAGACAGTCAGTTAGACAGTTAGACAGTCAGTCAGTTAGACAGTCAGTTAGACAGTCAGTCAGTCAGTTAGACAGTCAGTTAGACAGTTAGACTGACTGCAGTGTGTGTGTGTGTGTGTGTGTGTGTGTGTGTGTGTGTGTGTGTGTGTGTGCTCTGTCAGCAGGAGGCAGTGTGACAGATCACATGATGCGATGACACGTTCCAGCCTCATGGAGGCGCTGGAGCGGCTGCAGCCTGAAATAACTTTAAATCAGTAGATTTGTGGAGGGAGTTCTGCAGGGAATGTAGAAATAAATCATCAGACACACCCTTGTCTGTCAGAAACACTGTGTCAGCAGGATTCCTCTGAAACTGATTATTTCTGCACAGTCCTCTCTGTCCTCATCTGAGTGACTGGTAGGTAGTAAACGTGTTGGAACTGGTCCAGTAGATCACCTCAGCCAGCAGCCACCAAACGGGCTGCAATGGCTGCAACGTGATCCTTTGGGACAACTGCACCTGATCACAGTAGGTCCACTAAAAGAGCTTGTTTGATCCACTGACAGGCTCAGAGTGTTATTCTAAGTGTGTGACAGCATCATGGAAAGGATCCCTACAGAGAGAGACCTGGAAGATCCTTTCAGCTCATTTCTAGTGTTTCTGATGCAGAAATCAAACCTAAACAGCAGGTGGATGGAGACGCACCGCTGACCTCAGCAGGCTGCAGGGCGCCAACTGGAAGTCATGTGACCTCCGACAACAGCACTTTAACTGAACAGTGCACAAAGTGAAAACAGCTGTTCTGGTAACTGAAGGACAACTGATGACATTCAGATGTGGATAATTAACATGTACACACACACACACACACACACACACACACACACACACACAC